>NC_092216.1:20200625-20428832 GCF_030445035.2 Dasypus novemcinctus
TGCACTTTCTTTCGCAGTGGGTGCCTCTCCTTACGGGCGCACTCCTTGTGGGTGGGGCTCCCCTAAGCGGGGGACACCCCTGCATGGCACAGCACTCCTTGCGTGCATCAGCACTGCGCATGGGCCAGCTCCACACGGATCAAGGAGGCCCGGGGTTTGAACCGCGGACCTCCCATGTGGTAGACGGACGCCCTAACCACTGGGACACGTCCGTTTTCCTATGTTAGTATTTTGATTGCTCTTAATCCCCTAAGAAATAAATGGTCAGGATTAGAAAAGGCACTTTATGAAAGATATTTGTAAATCCGCTGCTCACTGAGACTGAAGTTAGCTTCAAGTTATGAAGCTGCTGGGTGGATGAAGAGTCCCATGATTAAGACTGGTTTTGAGGACCACCTTGTCACTGATAATGGACACAACCACAGGAGCAGTCAATCCCCGACACAGATGAATTTACCAGGGCTTTTCAAACCTAACATTTGACTCAAGGGCATCCTCGTCTCTTTGGAAACTGTTTCATACCACCAGCCACCTTCCTCAGACTGCTGCCTTAGTGTTCAAGTCTCATTTGGGATATTAATCTCAGCTGTGACAAAGTGAATAGGCGCTTCTCATAATCAAATGTTTTTCATATTAACCTGATTCCAGGAAATGGAATTCCTTGCATTTAGTGAGCTTGTCACTCTTCTTTTCCAACTTGCAGCTTTACGTTTTTGTCCACACCCAAAAAAATTTTTTTTAAAAATCCACTTCAATTAGACACCTAACCACCCAACACTTTAATTAAAATACATTCAGTCCATTTAACTGATTTTTCCCCTACTTACTATTCAAAGACTTTATTCAGTACAATAATCCCAGGCCCTTTCACCCAAAATGGAAAGTCCTGTAATGGGATTGACAAGCAGCCAGAGGTCTCCCATCACAGCCCTAAGATTGCTTTTGGATCTTGGCTCAGAGCTACATTTATCAACTCTCTGGAAAGAGGTTTGATGAAACCAAGGAAACTTGCCCTGAACCCTAAAATAGCCTAAGCCTGTCAGACCTGTGATTTCCCCAACGAACATTAGGCAACAACACCCTGGATTGCAGCACATCAAAATGAAATGACAAACTGTCAGGGAAGATGGTTCAGTCATGCCTACCTCATGAAATGCATGTCAAAGAAGTAGTCCACAAGCACTCAGACCCCTTGAACCAAAGGGCTCTGTCAATCAAAGTCACTCTTCAGAGTGACTCTTCAGCTTTTTGGAGGACAGTAACAGTGGCTAGCACACTGGCCACCTTTCATCTTCAGTGAGGTGGGGGGTCTGGAATGCTGAGCTGTGTGAGTAGAAAGAACCCTTAATCAACTCCAGCAACCAATACCAAACTTAACAAACACTCCACCTTTTCCATCCAGGTGGACACACATGCAACAGCTCAATGAGCTATGCATGCCAAGAGGATAAAACATTACCCATACTCTTGTGTTAGTCCTTCAGTTGTAAGCATCTTGTCATTGCAAAGATACACTCTTTTACACCAATGTCTCACCTACACACATTGACGGGCATTTTCCTATTCACCAGATTCTTTGAAACTTCCAGCTGTGCATTAGGCCCGATAACTCATGCTCTTCCTTCAAGACTGATCTCAGATGAAGTTAAGTGGCAAACCTAAATCCTTCTCCCATAGCCCACTGCATCACATGTCTTATCCTGGTACTATAATTAGGCCATTCTGGTTACTGTCAATGACATGATGGATTGCTGTTTGTATTCCCCTTTTCATTTCAATGATGTTTTGATAAAATAGGTATATTAGTTTCCTATTGCTGTTGTAAGAAATTACTGCAAACCTAGTGGCTTGAAACAATCCGTTTTTTGTTTTTTGTTTTTTTTTTTTTTTGGTCTTATAGTTCTGGAGGTAAGTAACACTGGGTTAAAATCAAACAGTATCAGGGCTGTGTTCCTTTAGGAGGTGGCAAGGTAGAATCATTCTAAATGTTGGGGTGATTTGGGACTGTATGTACCTCAGATAAACATGTTCGTAAAGTTAATCCATTCTAGTTGGTGTGGAACCCATTGTAACGAGGTCATTTGATGAAGCTACTTCAGCTTAAGCATAACTCACCTCAATGATGGTGGTCTTCATCCTCCAACTGGAGGCCCTTATAAGCTGAATGGAAGAGGAGGGAGGGAGTGAGAGTGAGAGAGAGAGAGAGAGAGAGAGAGAGAGAGAGAGAGAGAGAGAGAGAGAGAGAGAGAGAAACACCAGACAGAGCAGTCAGAAACTGAAATGAATAAAACATGGAAGAGACCAGTAGATGTCACCATGTGTCTCACCATGTGACAAGTTAAGGACCAAACATTACCAGCAATCAGCCCCAGTATGCAACAGTCTTGGAGAGAAAGCATCATCTTGATGATACCTTGTTTTGGACATGTTTCCAACCTCAAACCCATTAGCTATTAAATTCCCATTTTGTAAGCCAATCCATTTCATAGTATTTGTTTGAGCAGCCCAGGAAACTAAAACACCTGCTTTCTCCAGCTTCTAGATACTCTCCTCACTTGCTGGCTCTTGGTCCCTTCCTCCACCTTCAAAGCCCACAGTTGAACGTCTTCAAATCTCTCTTAGACCTTTCTGTCTCCATCTTATAAAGACTCTTGAGGTGACTTTGGGTCCACCTGGATAATCTAAGATAACCTCCCTGCTTCAAGACCATCATTTAATCATCTCATAAAGTCTCTTTTGCCATGGAAGGTAAAAAAAAAAAAGACAAAACAAAACAAAACAAAAACAAACACATAGTTTCCAGGATGAGGATGTGGACATTAGTCTGACTACCACAAGGACACTTACTTCTTAAACTCTGAATGAAATTGGAACATCAAAACAGAAATTTAATTCCAAGTCCTACTCCCAATCTTTGAAAGAAAGTCATTTAATGCTCCTTTCTCTTTGCAGTTTCAATGTTGACAGTCAGAAGAGTAGACATTATCTTGGGCCCTGGCAGTGGAAAGCAAAACAGAGATCTGTGTTTGAGACTTTGTTATGAAGGGCAAAGAAGGCTTTTTAGTCATGGCTGGAGATAATTAAGGGAGTAAAGTCTGCTGTGGTCCTTCATAGACATAGTACAATTCAGTCTTATCCCTTTGGAATGTGCCATACACTGCAATCAGGAAACTTGGATTCTCCATTTTTGGCTCCCCAGTTTTACAAGTGAGTGCATATGGGGAAGCAAAGTACAAAGTAAACCAATAAGCAAGAATGACTTCAGAATAATACTTGAATTATACAGTGTTGGGATTTCAAGAAAAGCTTTCTCTCACTTCCTTTTACAAATTAAAAAACCTAAAGAGATAAGAGAACAGGGTCATCAGTGTCTCCACCCAATGAAGTTCATTCCCTGCTCACCTCTGAGAATGACTTGGGTTTTCCCTAGCACTGGGGAAAACCAGGCATCTCCCTTTTAGGTCTTTCAAAGACCTAGGAGTGATCATTGAAGAGGACATGCCCACCGAAGCCTTAATGGGTAGCCCAGCTGCTTCCAAATGGCAAAAAGGGATTATGCACCAAAGGAAGGATATTGTAAAGTGTTTAACCAGACTTTCAGCATTTTCTTTAAAAATGGTCTAAACAAATACTTATGGATTGTAGTTAGATATTAGAAAAACATGAGTGCAGAGACACAAAAGATTAAGAATCTGAAAGCCCAGTTTTTGGACTTACTGCCAGAGTTTGTCCAAAAAAAAGTGGCATCAGCGTTGCTTTGTCCATTCAGACCTGAGGGAAAGACAAGTGTTGGAACAAAACTCCAGTGTTTCTCAAACCAATGCTAAAACTTGCTTCTCAAAATCTGTCCCCATTTTTGCCTGAGAACTTTTGTTAAATGTTTCAGATGTGCTGTCAAGTCTTAGTTTCCAATTTACCCTAATGGTCACCCAAAGTAGGTTTGTTAACTATAAGCCTCATTTGTAGAGTAATTCTATCCTAAGACCCTGTGGTGGTGAGGGTTTTTTTTTTTATTTAAACTTTATTTCAAATTATAAGTCAAGGTAACTTAAAAAGGCAACCCAACAAGTTATCAAGGCATTATCCCTAAAATTCTGTCTGGGCACTTTTATCTCATCTGATTCCCACTACTAACTCAATTGTTTCTCTAATGTTCAGAAAGCACATGGATGTACAGAGTAAACTGACCCTACAAGTGATGATAAAAAGAGTTCTGCAGGTTGGAAGGAAAAGACAAGAGGTGGTGAGTTTTCCATGTCAACTTGACAGGCCTTTAGACCTAGTTATGAATCAAAAGTGAATCCAGGTATTACTGAGAAGGGCCTTTGTAAGTGTGGTTAAGATCTACAGTCAAATCCTTGGCTCTTCTCTTTAAGAATGAACTGAATCAGACTGGCTCTATTTCATAGTGTCACTGGGCACTATACACCAGGGCAGTGAAATACTGGAGCTTACCTTCCTAGCTTCTCACTTGGGTCAACAGTGCTGCAACCTGCTGGCTGTATGAAGGACATACCAAGTGCAACAATGATCACTAGAGTACTGTGAGTAGGACTGAAGCAAAATTGGCATTATGGCCTGCTTCCATGGAGAGAAAACATATGCAAACCTAGATCTTAGGTCTATTAACTGCAGCTCAAAGAGGAATTTGCACATTAATTCGTATTAAGTACTGTACCTATATGCCTGATGATTATGATGATATCTTTTCTATTCTAGATCATATGCAAAGGGATAATGAACATGTTAAAAGTCTTCATTTTCTAAGTAGTTAAGGAATGTGCCTGTATAATAAAGGAACAACTCTCTTAAGTATTTTTATTTTGCTTGCCATGTGCTTGTCTTATTGTTGCCTACACTGTCTTTATGAGTTTATGTCTAGGGAAGTGCCTGTTTCCATCCTCTCCGAGATGTCCTAAGCATAATTATTGCTATGGGAGGTCGGGTAGGCTCTTTATACCAAACCCAGCAGCTCTACCACAATCTCTCCCTAGAGTTAACCAGCAACATAAAAGAAGTCAAGGAAAAATGCTGTTTCCAATCAACTTTGGGAGGAAGTAGCCTCTGAAGGTACCTGGCTTTTCTCACTCTTATGGTCCTGTATGTCATGGCTGAACCCCTTTTTGGGCCCACTTACTGAAGCAGAATAGTATATCAGGAATTAATAGATGGATCTGAAACCTGACAGAGAGTCCAAGTGGATCTCAGTAACCCCCAAGCTGGCTGGTGAAAGATGCCCACCCTCAAGATTCTGTTATCCAGAAAAAGACTTCTTCATCTGAGAGCCAGGGAAAGCCCCAGATGTTCCCTACAGACTATATCATTGGGTCCTCCTAAGGGATTGATGGGTAGGGTAATCAATCAGAACAGCAAACAGCTGGAACCTTCCCATTCCATTAGCAAAGGGGTGGAATAATTAATAGTTTATAAAGCAAACCACAAGTCCTGAGTGCTCTCACCCTGCTCTCTTTCCTCTGGACCCATTCCTGTCCTCTGTGCGCCACCCTAGCCATTTTTCCTCTACCATGTGGCCACACAAGTAAACCTGGGGATTTATAATCTATAACGGGGAAATGTAGTTTTTAAATCAATACTCTTTATTCCTTTTAACCCCTTTCTCTCTACCAGGGTCTCCTGTTCTGTTATTTTCTCCCATTTCTCTTTCCTCCCTACCTGAATAAATTATTGACCTAATATGCCTGGTATGCTCTTGAAATTCATTTCTGCAACATAGCCAAGTACCTAGATAAAATCTGGTAACACTATCACCATCCTCTTTACCCTTTTAATTGGGCCATGTGTCTTCAAAATTTTCATTTTTTCTTACAGAACGCTGGTGTGTAAAAAAGAATGGACTCAAGTTTTAAGCCCTTTTTCCCATAAGGAGCATTGCACAAGGTGGCAAAGAGAGGAAGAGGTGGATGAATAGAAACAGATCTACCTAGGAGCTGTTGAGGTGCTGTACGAGTTTCTGATTGTTGCTGTAACAAATTAATACCATTTGGTGGCTTGAGACAACACATTTATTATCTAATTGATCTGGAAATGATCTGTACAAGGTGAGTTGGCAGGGCTGCATCCCTTCTAGCATCTTGAGGGAGAATCCATTTCCTTGCCCTTTTCAGATTCTACAAGCTGCTCACATGCTTTGGCCCACAGTCCCTTCCTCCATCTTCAAAGTACCTCATTCCCTCCTCTACATCCATTCATTAAATCCCTTTCTGTTCCTTGCCGCCTCTTCTGTCTTATAAGGACACGTGTGGCGAAACTGGTTGCAAATGTGTATTTCCAGGATAATCTCACCATATCAAGAGCCTTCATTTATCCCCATCTGCAAATTCCATTTTGCTATGTGACAAATAGCATCACAGATTCTAGGCCATTAGGTTGTGGGTAGTCTCTTGGGGCATTATTGTACCCAAATGCTCTTAGTGCTTAACCAAGTGATGCTGGGAGACATATTAATGCATCAATTTTACATCATAACTCAGCTCTCCAATTTCATCTTCTTCAGTACTAAATGATATAGTTGTTTCTGCAATGCCTGCCAATCATGAGATGTCAAGGTCTTAGGGTAAGAAAACTCACACAGCTAATCCTGCCATCTCTTATTTTCAATTCTCACTTCACATGATGCTTGTGTTTGTTTTTTGTTTTTTTTTAATCCCTGTAGAATAAGAACTTTCACATGTTGATGTTTCTTCTTTCAGTTTACTTTAAATCATAGCAACTGGGGGCAAGAGATGTAGACTCAAAAGAAGGTAACTTATTTGAAGGAAAGTTGTGCTACAAGTTGCCACACCAGTAATGTCCCATGGTTCTGTGTCTAGCTGACCCAATCACGCAGGTGTCTCTTAAATTCTGTGTGGACTTGTCAGGCTAAAAAGAGAACGATAAGTCATTCTGGTGGTGTTTAAAACACAAATACATGGAGAAAGGGTATTTCACTGCACAAAAACAGTGTTGGCATTATTTCACAATTTACACCTTTCTTTAGGAACTAATAATCTGAGATGTTATATTTTATAAGAGAAAAGTAAGGTTGAGTAGTGAGTTTGTTGTTATTTTCATTTAATCAAATAACAAGTGTTTGGAAAGACAGGAAGAAAAGTAATCTTTGTATACTTAGCTAGCTAGCTGTACATTTATCTATCTATCTGTCTCTCTCTCTATCTCTCTCTGTCGGTCTATCTCACATATCAATCATCTATCTCTAATATCTATCTAGTTTCTATCAATCATCTATCTTTATATATCTTTAACATCTCTATCTATATCTATCTAACTGAGTTTTTATTCAACACCAATCTATGCAACCAAAATAAGCAAGCTCATTTGAGTTATTTTCAATAACTGAAAATGATTCCATTATAGGAAACAGTCACCTTAACACATGAATTTAACCATTTTATGACTGTCTTGCTTTCTAGGCATACAAGAGATAGTCAACTGCTGAAAAAGGGGTTTTAAATAAACATTGACAAAATTGATTTACCAGACAGAGTTTGACATTGACAGGGATGTCCCAAAACCGAGATCACATTACAGAGGAAGCAGCAATTATATCCACACCAGAACAAAGTATTTCCTAGAAACCGATGGTTTTTGTAATGCTTGTCCTTAAATCACTTTCAGAGATTGCCTCTGGATCCCTCCACCACATAAGGGAGGACAGGTATCTTCAACTTCTTTCTAATCAATGAGCCAACTGAGTTTGGCAGTAACTTACCCAGCATCTGAGAGCTGAGAAATGAGTCCAGGTGTGATCATTGCATTGGTCAGGAGAGTTCATTTGTGTCTTCCCCAACAAAGGTCATTCTCTGCTCACCTCTGATAGCAATGTGTGTTTTCCTGAGCACTGGGGAGGAGCAGGCATCTGTCCCAATCAGTTCTTCAAAGTCCTAGACTGAGAAGGCCACTGCCAGGTACAAAGCAGGTAGAGGACTTTCAGGACTTGCAATTGGACAGGTTAGAGGAGGCCAGTTGTACATGGTAAACCTCATTCTTATCCACTAACTTCTGGTGACAACTAGCCGGGTGGATTCCTGTAAAAAGGTAAGAAGGTTGGGACACCTATTCCATGGGTGACAAGGAAAGGGGAATTGGGGTACTAGAAGACAAGCATCCAGTCTCTGACACATTTATACTTTGGATTTGGCCCCATGTAACACAACACAAATGACTTGACATTTTATTTCCCTATTAGAAAGAGATGGGGAAAAGAGTGGTTTAATCAATGACTTTGTTTTATGATTAGGAGACCTGTGCAATATCCCTACCTCATCTTCTCTTCTCACCATCCTGATAAAACTCTCTCTACTGCATTTTCTTTTCCCCATATGTAGTCCAACACTCCAGGTAAGTTAAATATTTGTATTTCTTTATGATATCAGGGCATTTCACTGTAATCTTGTTTGCATCTAGAAACCGAAAAGCTATTCATCCTTTCTCTAAGATCTGCACCAATGGGGTTATAAGGCAGATGACCAGTAAATGGAGTTTCTTGGTTACAGTCAGTTTGGGCTGGCACCCTGTATAGGGCATTACTTTTTCTAGTCTTACTGGTTACAGGAGTCCTGCCTGAGGGAGTTTCTGTGGTAGTGAGAGCCTCTTTGGAGTGTGGCTGGGGACTGATATAATCTACTTGCCATGGTGCTACTGGAATCCATGCAGTCATTGGAGTGAGCATGACAGGCACACGTGGGTGATATCCACGAGCTGCTGGTGAGTAACGGGCAGCTGGAACTGCTGCCACATGGTCTCGTAGCCATGATGCCTGCTTTTCCTGTGGAGCTACTCTGCTGCTTCTCAGGTTTCAATGGTCTGGTTTCAACTCTTGACAAGGGTATCTGCCTCCCCTTTTCCAGGAGGGGTGTTAGAGGAGTGGGTTTGAAAAGGTCCACAAGGGGACTTCCAGGAAAACAGCAGACTAGAAAGACATGCGACTCACTTCTCCAGAAAAATAGCTAGGACACAGGCTGAAACAGACAG
This sequence comes from Dasypus novemcinctus, assembly GCF_030445035.2. Classification (NCBI taxonomy): domain Eukaryota; kingdom Metazoa; phylum Chordata; class Mammalia; order Cingulata; family Dasypodidae; genus Dasypus; species Dasypus novemcinctus. The sequence continues at coordinate 20,209,617 of NC_092216.1, forward strand.
GAGAAAGATCTTCTAGAGTTTAGGATACCAAATGAAGGCTGGACACCCCCCAGAGGAGAGAGGAACAAATGAGGGAATCATGAAATCAGAGCTGAGAGGTGAAAACATCAGCTGTTACTGCTGGTACCTCCCCACCACACTAAAGATATGTTAGAATAATCGGGTCTCTGGCTACAGACAAAGGGAGCTCCAGGGATCTGCCACCTCACAAAAGGGGAGAGAGAGGAGCATAGACAAGGGCTGACAACATTTAACCCGTAAATTTGGTTTGCTGTGTTCCCATGAGCTCTTCTGGACTGGGTGAGATCATGCCATTGTTTGCCTTGCGAGACAGCAAGGGGCTAAATATATACAACCCTCCCAATCTCCTCTACTAACCAGGACTGATTGTTGAGGACCCAAGGAGGGGTGAAATTATTTTCTACGTGGAAAAGTAAGGGGGCTGCAGAGAAGGCTGGAGAACTGTCTCTGAGAAAGTTTGAATTATGAAGCTCTTACCTTCCAGGCAGGAGCCTCGATCACATTAATCCCATCTGTGTTTCAAAGCCACCATCTACTGGTAGACCAAGGAAGTGCATGTAAGAAAATAAAAAAATAGTAAGAAAGGCTTTTTCTGGCCTTTATAACTTACTTCTCCAAAGCTGTAGGAGCAGGACTGCAACCAATTACTGGATCCAGAACCCAATTTTGAGCAACTAACAGGGACAATTCTAATGATCCAAGCTGAATCAAGAATCAAAGAGCAGTGGTAACACACAGCCTTCCTCCACTAAATCCCCACAAAGGAGAAAAAAAGTGAGTATCTGATTAAACTACATCCTAATCAGATACCTAGAGATTAGCAAAAATTAGGAGCCATACTAAAAAATTGGAAGAACATGGCCCCAAAAAAGGAATATACCAAATTCCCAAGAGATGCAAGATTTGAGAAAACTAATTAACAAATTGCATACAAATTTCCCCATCGAATTAATGAGTTGAAAGACAAAATGACTAAAGAGATAAGTGACAATAAGAAACCATTGAGTGGAACAAAAAAATTTGAAATCCTGAAGAGAAAATAAACAAAACTCATGGACATGGAAGTCACAATAGGTGAAATAAAAAACACATTAGAGGCATACAACAGCAGGCTTGAAATGATAGAAGAAAGAAAATGTGAAACCAAGACTGAACAGCTGAAAGTGAAGAGAGAAAAGAACAGAAAGAGAAAAGAGTGGAAAAAATTAAACAGGGGCTCAGTGACTTGACAAGATGAAACAAAATAGCATACATGCCATGGGAGATCCAGAAGGAAATCAGAAGGGAAAGGAGCAGAAGGCATATTTGAGGAAATAATAGCAGAAAATTTCCCAAACTTTAAAGCACATTTCCAATAAACACACTGTATCCCAATCAGAATAAATCCAATTAGACCTACCCCAAGACAATAATACCCAGAATGTCAAATGTCAAAGAGAAAAAAAAAAAAAATCCTGATATTAGTTAGAAGAAGGAAACCATCACAAGTGATGCCCAATAGAGAATTATCATGGATTTCTCTCCAGAGCCCATGGAGATGAGAAGACAGTAGTATGATACAATTAGGATACTGAAAGAGAAAAACTGTCAGCCAAGAATTTTTTATCCAGTAAAACTGTCCTACAGATATGAAGTTGAGTATAGAATATATTCACAAACAAACAAAAGATAGTTCATAAAAAATAATCTTCCTTAGCAGGAATATTAAAGGAAGTATTAGAGCCTGAAAGAAAAAGGAAGGAGAGAGAGGCCTGGAGGAGGGTATAGGAGAAAGAATAACAGAAAGGATAACCAAAAGAGTAAAAAGACAGACAAAAATATAATATGACTTATGAAAACCAAAGACTAAAATGGTGGAAGTAAATAATGCATTTACAGTAATATCATTGAATATGAATGGATTAAAGTCCTCAATCAAAAGTTATAGATGGACAGAATGGAGAAATACTTGTGAGCCATCCATGTGCAGCTTGAGGAGACTCACCTTAGACCCAGGGATAGAAACTGAAAGGAAAATAGTGGAAAAAGATACCCCATGCAAAAGTAACAAAAAAAGAGCAAGGTAACACCTATACTAATTTTGGAGAAAACAGACTTTAAATGCAAAAAAAAGTTGTAAGATGTACAAAAGGCCATTATATATTAGTAAAAGGGAAATCCACTGGAGAGATATAACAATCATAAATATCTACGCATCTAACCAGGGTGTCCCAGAATACGTGAGACAAACTATGGCAAAACTGAAAAGAGAAACAGATATCTCTACAATAATCACTGGAGTCTTCAACACCCCGTTCGTATCATTAGATAGAGCAACTAGACAGAAGATCAATAAGGAAACAGAGAACTTGAACAATGTGAGAAATGAGTTAGACCTAACAGACATGTCGAGTACACTGCATCCAAACACAGCAGGTTATACTTCTTCTGACGTGCCAATGAATCTTTCTCCAGGTGAGACCACGTTAGGACACAATGCAGATCTCATTAAATATATAAAGACTGAAATTATACAAAGCGCCTTCTCAGATCATAGTGGAATGAAACTGAAAAAGATGGGAAAGAAGGAAATTCGCAAATGTGTGGAGGCAAAATACATTCCTAAACAATCAATGGGTCAAACAAGAAATTGTAAGTGAAATTAGTAACTATATTGAGACAAATGAAAATGAGTTCTCATCTTATCAGAATGTATGGGATACAGTGAAGCCAGCACTGAGAGGGGAACTGATGGCACTAAACACCTATATTAAAAAAAGAAGAAAGAGATTAATTCAAAGAAATCACAAATCATCTTATGATCTTTCTTATTTCAGTAGTAATGTCCCATCCCCTCCTTATTTCTGATGTTCTTTATTTGAATCTTCTCCCTTTTTTCTTTATCTCTCTATGGTTTTTTTATTTTGTTGATCTTCTTGAAAAAAAAAAAACACTTTCATTTTCCTCATTCTCCCTATTACCTTTTCTTGTTCACAATTCCATTTATTTCTGATCTAATCTTTACTAGTCTTTCCATCTGTTTGCTATTTCTCATTCCTCCAATGTGTGCAGTCTGATTTGTGATAATAGCTTTCTTCTTTCTTAATGTAAGCATTGAGATCTCTAAGTTTCCTTCTCAGTACTGCTTTCATTGTGTTCCATAGATTTTTATATGTTCTTGTCTCATTTTCATTCTTTTTAATGTATTTGCTGATTTCTCTAGTAGTTTCTTCTATGACCCACTGTTTGTGAAAGAGTGTATTGTCTAATCTCCATATATTTGTGTTTTTTCCTGCTCTCGGCCTGTTATTGATTCCTTTTTTCTTCTTCTTCTATATATTATTTTAAATGTTACATTTGGCTTCATTCCATTATGATCTAAGAAGTGCCTTTTGATAGATGTGATTCTCCTGCTTGCAGTTGTAAACTCTGTTACTTTGTGTGGTGGTTGACTGTCTTTACCTTCCTGTTAGCTGACCTGGCTAAGTCCAATGAACCAGAGCATAGGAGTTGCAACTCTGTTGAGACTCAGGGCCAGCTGGCACATGGCCAGTCCAGCGATTCAAGTCTCCTGGGTGTACACCAATGCCAGCACCAACCACAGCTTCAGTAAAAGTGACAAAAGAGACATCTCTAGAAAGGTCACATCTGAGTCCAACTGCATCACACTCAGGAGCACAAATTCCAAAGTTGGGTCCACTGACAAGGAACTGAACTCCAGAGTTAGTTGCCATGACTGTAGAACCTGTGTATCTCTGTAGCCCTCAGGAGCACAGGACCTGGTGTTGTAGTACTTTGGCTGTCTGTGGGATCCTGTAGAGACATGCATAGTGTGACCCCTCAGATGAACTCCTGACTCATTTTGAAGTCTTTTAGCCATAAAATTCATTTGTCTTTGCCATTCCCCCTTTGTGTCAAGATCTTTTTCTAGTTGCATCACCAACTGGTGCTTGGTAGTAATCCCTTGGTGCCAGGGAAGTTCATCCCCAGGAGTCATGTCTGACCTGGGGAAAATGTAATGCATTTACATGATGAATTTGGCTTAGAGTGTGGCTACATGTGAGCAATATGGATGTTCTCAGGAGGTAACACTTAGGCACCTGCAGCTCCAAGTCTAGTTGATATTTCAGGAACACAGGCTCCTAGGCATAGCCATCAGTATCAAGGTCTCATTTTTGGACCATCCTTATTCATTGGTCTTTCCCCCTGCATTTGGGGAATTGTTGCTGTTCCTTTGGGGAATGTGACAGTGCTCCTCTGGCTAGGAACTCAGCACTCCCTCAGTTGTTGTTTGAAACTCTGACTACTGTGAAAGTACCCAACAAATATCTGAACATTTTTATATACCTATGTTCATACCCTGGAGAACTCCCTCCCAACCATGTGTCTCCCATCAGTAACACCCCACAACAGGGCTCCTCCCCTGCCATACTTGAACCCCTCTGTGGTCCAAAACATCTTAAAAAATGAAGCCTAGTATATTGCCTAATTCAGTTCATAGGAAAATGAAATTGAAATGATAGACTTAAAGATTAGAAATAGAATACATATGAATTTAGGAAAACTAAAAAATGTAAAAAAAATTGGGTTATTAAGAAGTGAAAAAAATCATAAAACTTTGTTTTTGACATTTTGCCTATGGTATTGTAATAGATGTTGCCCTGCCTGTACAGTGGCAAGGCAATTTCATTCATTCCTTCCTCTGTCTACATCCTTTTTTATTTTTAATTTTTCTTTAAAAAAGTTTTAGGTCACAATAAAGTCACATATACTATATTGGAGAAACCCATATATCCAACATCAAACCCTTTTCCCTCTTCTCCAGCAATGATCTCTTTACATATTCATGTTACATTTGCTGCAACTGAAGTACAGATATTGAAACAGAGCTACCAAAAATGGTTCCATTTTGTTTTACATTATGGTTGATATTTTAGACTGTACACTGTTACATATTTTTGGTGAAATTCAACTTGTCTGTTATCCATCATTGCACGATCATGTGGAGTACTTCCATTGCCCGCCAGTTACCCTGCTTCCATCTATTCTATTCCTTTTACCCCCTCCCCTCAGGGCTCACAAAGACAACCAAGCTTCACTGCTTGAAGGATAAGATTCCTAGATACTTGAAACAATGCTGAGGGCTTGACACTCCACATTGAGAGCTACCAATTCTCTCAAAAGACATAATTCCCTCTGTTTGAGAACATCTGACCTCCCAAGGATGGATATACAATTTCCTGCACATCATATGAGTCTCCACACAATGATATAACACACTGGTAATAAATAAGTACTCACATACTCCCTAGAAGCCTGCCCCTGTGCCAGATGCCCCCATTGTGCACCTTAAACAGGTAAACCTTCCTTATTACATTTCTAAAGAGTTTTCTCAACTTTATAATTTCAACCACATACCTGACAATCTCCCATGTTCATCTGCTCCCTCAACCCTTCCCCCAATTCCTTGGCCCATCTGACTTATCCACCCAACCTTACGCCCCTCAAGCCTGCAAAGCTCTATGTAGTACCTCTGTGTAGTACCTCTATGCCCCCTCTTATCCCTTTCCTTTACAACTACTTACCACCACTTTATCATAGATTTCACCCATGTAGGTCTCAGCTCACAACATTCCTCTCCCTTCAATTTCCTGTAAGCTTATCATCCAGTCTGTAGCTGTCTGAAATAGCTTGATTTGCCTAATTCATATCAAAGAAGTCATGTAGTATTTGTTCTTCAAATCCTGGGTTGCTTCACTCAACATAATGTCCTCAAGATTCATCCAAGTTATCCCATGTGTTAGTACCATATTCCTTCTTACAGCTGAGTAGTATTCCACTGTATGTACATACCACATTTTGTTTATTCATTCATCTGTTGATGGACTTTTGTATTGATGGCAGCTTTTGGCCTAGTGACTATTGCCACTATGAACATTGGTGTGCATATATCGGTTTGTGCCCTTGTTTTAAGTTCTTCTGAGTATATACCCAGCAGTGGAATTGATGGGTCATATGACAAATCTATAGAGTCTTTTTTTTTCTCTCTCTCTCTCTCTTTATTTTTTTAAATGTTATATTAAAAAGTATATATAAGAGGTCCCCACATGCTCCATAACCCTCACCCACTCCTAAATCAACAACTTCTTACATCATCATGGGACATTTGTTGCATTTGGTGAATACATTTTGGAGCACTGTTCCACCACATGGAAAATGATTTACATTGTAGTTTACACTCTCCCTCAACCCACCCAGTGGCCTATTGTGATAAATATTAGAAGAAATTTTAGCATTGATGTGGAGAATCTGGCCACTGTAGTTGCTGAAGGTAGGGAAAGGGAAGAAGAAATAGCTGTGGTTTTTTTTTTTTTTTTTTTTTTTTTTGAGGAACTACCAAACTGTCCTCCAGAATGGCTGGATCCTTCTGCAATCCCATCAGTAGTGGATGAGTGTTCCTATTTCTCCACATCCTCTCCAACACTTGTAGTACTCTGTTTTATTTAATAACCACCAGTCTAATGGCAGTAAGATGGTATTTCATTGTAGTTTTGACTTGCATTTCCCTAATAGGTGGTGATTTTGAGCATCTTTACATGTGACTTTTTTATCCATTTATATTTCTTCTTTCAAGAAGCATCTGTTCAAATCTCTTGCTCAATTTTTAAATGGGTTGTTTGTCTTTTTATTTTTAAGATACAGAATTTCTTAATATATATAAGATATTTGTCTCCTATCAGATATATGGTGTCCAAATATTCTCTCCCATTATTTAGGCTGTCTTCTCACTTTCTTGACAAACTCCTTTGAGATGCAAAGGCTTTCATTTTGAGGAAGTTCCATTTACCTATTTTTCCTGTTCCTGCTCATGCTTAGGGCATGAAATTCATGAAGTCATTTCCTATTACAAAGTCCTGTACATGCTTCCCTACATTGTTTTACAAGGTCTTTATTGTCTTGGCTCTTACATTTAAGTCGTTGATCCATCTTGAGCTGGTTTTTGTATAAGGTGTGAGGTGGTAATCCTATTTTATTCTTTTGCATGTGGATATCCAGTTCTCCAAACACCATTTGTTGAAGAGGTCATTATCTCGCAATTGAATTGGCTTGGTGACCTTGTCAAATATCAGATGACTCTATATGTGAGCATCTATGTCAGAACTCTCAATTAGGTTCCATTTGTCACTATATCTTTCCTTGTGCCAGTACCTTGCCATCTTGACCTCTGTACCTTTGTAATATATATTAAATTCAGGTTCTGTGATTCCTCCGATTTCACTTTTCATTTCAATATGTTTTGTCTATTCGGAGCCTCTTTCCTTTCCTAATAAACTTCATAGTTAGTTTTTCTAGTTCATTAAAAAATGTTGTGTTGATTATTTTCAGGATTGCATTAAATCTGTCGATCCATTTGGGGTAGAATGGATCTCTTAATCATATTTAGTCTTCTTATCCATGAACGGGGAATATTCTACCATTTATTTAAGTGTTCTTTGATTTCCTTTAACGGTGTTGTGTAGTTTTCTGAGTATAAGTCTTTTATATCTTTAGTTAAATTTATTCCCACATATTTGTGTTTTTTTTACTGTGATAAATGGTATTTGTTTCTTGATTTCCTCCTCAGATATTTAAGTAGTGCTGTACATAAATGCTATTGATTTTTGCACATTAATCTTATAACCTGTGACTTTACGAAATAATTTATAAGTTCTAGAAGCTTGTTGTAGACTTCTAAGGACTTTCTATGTATAGGATCATGTCATCTGCAAATAGTGAAATTCTGACTTCTTCCTTTCCAATTTGGATGTGTTTTATATATGGTTTTTGCTTCAGTGCTCGAACAAGTGCTTCTAACACAGTGTTAAATAGGAGTGAAAGTGGCATCCTTCTCTTGTTCCTGGTCTTAGAAAAACTTTGGCAATTTTGGCATCAGCATTTAAATGATGTTAGCTGTGGGTTTTTTATATATACACTTTATCATGTTGCAGTGTTACATTAAAAAAAAATAAGAGGTCCCCAGACAGTCCCCAACCACCTCAGCCCACTCCACTCACATTAACAACCTCTTTCCTCATCATGGGATGTACATTGCATTTGGTGAATACATTTTGGAGCACTGATGCTCCACATGGCTAATGGTTTACACTGTAGTTTACACTCTCCCCTGGCTGCACAGTGGGCCATGGCATAACATAAAATGTCCAGCATCTGTCCCTGCAGTACCACCCAGGACAACTCCAAGTCCTGAAAATGTCCCCACATCATATCTCTTCTTCCCTTTCCCTACCCTCAGCAGCTACCATGGCCACTTTTTCCAATCCATAACTTTGAAACAGAGCACAGAAATGTTTCCTTGTGGTAGGAGCTGATTCATATGTATTTTAATAGAATTAAGAATAGCATAGAAGTTCCATAACACATTTCACATTTAAAGATCATGATTTATTATCATATCTAAATAGAGATTGGTTCTGTATGGCAATCTTTATTGTTTGTTTTAGCATATTACTGCCAGTACCTACCTGCAAACAACAGGTCCTCAACACATAGGTTCCTTTTCATACTAAGTTTTGTGTCTTCATGGACACATTTTGACACCATGCAATATACTTCACTTATAGATGCCTTTCCATTCATCAGATAGTCCTTTAGACCTCTAATCATACCAATGTATCACTTTCAAATCCAGAGATGCTTATCTACGATTCACTGCCTCAAATAAACATCCCCAAATTTTCAGTGGTTAATCAATGATTGTCCTCTAAAGGTCCATTTTCAGGCATGACACCTGAGTGCATTCAAAATGAGAGTTCAGGAGCTCTCAGAAAATAGGATATGAGGAAGCTTTTGAAGAAGGATGGAGGTTGATTGAGATAAACTAGCAATTGCACTTTTCTGGGAAATGGCTCTTCCTAGTTCTGATTGCTTTCCAGGTATGTTGACTATTTCTACCCCTGCTATCCTAGTGTATTTAACTCCTTAACCCAGTGCAGGTTCTGAACATCCTCTGATGTCAGCAATGATCAGTGACCAGGATCAGGATATGCTCATTTATATGATCAGTTTGAAGGTCAGAGATGAGATGCTTAAAATATAGGAATAAGTGAGGGGAGGAATTATTAAGCATAGAATCAGGCAAGGCCTAGAATGATTTCTCCTGTCTCTACCTTTCCCTGTTCAGGTAGAAGAGCTCATCCATCCCATGAATAGTTGCAAGATCATATTTTTCTTTAGGAGAAACCCTTTCTTCCAGAATGAGGAGGATGACATTACTACCACTGGTACGATGTGACTTTGTGGGTAGTTTGGGAAATTGGTAACCAAGACTCTGTCCCATATCTTCTTCTTTCTACAGGATGTAAGGCATCTCATTCCACTCCAATCCAATGGCTCAGTGATTCTGAGTGCCAGACCAACAGCTACAGTAACTCCAATACCAGCCTTAACTTTTTCAAATGGTTGTCTGACCATAACTTTGCAGGATCTAATAGACTTGCTGAGGTGAATCCCCTAAGGGCAGTATCAGAAATGGCCATGGTGGGTTTGTAGGATGCTTAGGGGATGCTGGCCCATTTGTCCTTATCCATTACCAGATCATCTGTGAGGATCTCTGGCTGGATCCCCTGCAATTCTACCCAAGGTTGGAAGAGACAAGAAGAGGGAACAGAGAGGCAGACAGGAAAGGAGATCTGGTAGAGGAATGGAAAATAAAAGTAACTCCTAGAGTAACTCCAGGCCAGTAAGTAGTTACCCTATAAGTGATACTATAGTGCATAACTGCTTACGGGAGAGAAATCTAAACAAGGTAAAGGAGAATGACTGGAAGGGACACTTGATGCACATATGAATCATCATCGCCACTTCTCTGAAGCATTATTCCACAGGAATGGGCTCACGTTCTGCTCCTCTATATATGGTTGGCTCACTCTGGGGCTCTCTTATTGCCCTCTTTATAAAATTTACAAGTCTTTAAGGAGTTGATACTCCAAAGCACCATCCTACTTTTTTGATTGCCACGGTGTTCTTTAAATACTCATATCTATTCATATTGCACAGCCGTACAGACAATTTAGGCAATTTTGCATGGATTGTGGAGGAAAATTTAAAGGTATCAAAGTCAGAAAATATGGACAGTCCAGGAGGGCCAAGTACTTCAACATAACTACTTAATTTTGATTTTGAGAAATAGCGATTTAGATATCTTTTATGCATGTGTGTGTGCATGTGTGTGTTTTCCAAGGATTGTCCCCCTCTCTTCGATCTGGAGACAATAAGCCATCAAATTTTACTACAGTAGGAGAAGACCACTTAAACCCCATTCTCTTGCAAAACTGAGAAATGAAGAATGAAACTGTTGGTTGAAAATGCAAAGAATGAGTTTGTTTAAACATGGAATGGTAATGCTAAATAAAAATAAACACCAAGAGGTCAAAAGTGTGTGTCATGTATATTTGTGCTTCTTGAGAGGTGGTTTCTATGCAAAAAGAAAACACTACTCACTTTGGGCATTTTTATTTCATACCAAGGAATTACCAGTCTAAGAATTTTCACACCTATAAAGGTGGAGAGAAAGGATATAACATACCTTGGAACTCCAGTTGGAAAAACAGTTTTTCCTACCAAGTCAGATGTTAGGTAATAAGGGAATAGAAAAGAGAGGCCCATTAATTGTGGGCTTATTATTTACACATGGAAATTGAGAGAAGGTGAAAATAAAAGCTTATTGAGAAAAGGGATCACAGTCTTGTAGGACCTAGAATCTGTACCATGTTGCTTGCATAGCACTTACCTGATATAGATATTTCTCATACAGATTGATGACAGGGGATGGAGAAAATGTTAACACTTTATTTACTTTTGAACAAAATTTTTCCAAATCTATATTGAGGCTGAATTCTTGGCATGCTACTAGTTGCACTGTCAGTACCAGCATTGCAAGCATATAGCTGTGAGTTGTAGGCAGGGAATGTGGAAAAAAGAACACTTCCATGAGAAGGTGGTAAATGTACTACTGGATTTCTGGCTGTAATAACGAGGTGAAATGGGGAACTGCATTACAGAAGTTTCCTCGTGATAGTATGCCAGATGAGTTCCCGTACTTCTCTCAGACTTAATTTCGGGACAAAAATAGACTCAGGCAGAATGAACTGTGGGATGATAAATTTGGGAAAGTCACAGATACATTTACCCTAGTGTACATTTTACAGAACATCCCCAGATGTAGACATTTTGTACCAGCCCTCTCTTACAGAAAAAGATTAAACTTTGGTCCAGGCTTCCCATTAGGTAATACACTCAAAACTGTAGGATAACTAAGACTCAACATAAGAATATCTTTTTTTCTTTCTTTTTTTTAATTGACTTTGTAATAATATTACATTAAAAATATATATGTGAGGTCCCATTCAACCCCAACCCCCCACCCCACCTCTTCCCCCCCCCCCCCCCAGCAACACTCGTTCCCATCATCATGACACATCCATTGGATTTGGTAAGTACATCTTTGGGCACCTCTGCACCTCATAGTCAATGGTCCACCTCATGGCCCATACTCTCCCCCATTCCATCCAGTGGGCCCTGTGAGGATTTACAATGTCCGGTGATGGCCTCTGAAGCACCATCCAGGGCAGCTCCATGTCCCAAAGACGCCTCCACCTCTCATCTCTTCCTGCCTTTCCCCATACCCATCATCCACCATGTCCACTTTTCCCAATCCAATGCCACCTCTTCTATGTGGACATTGGATTGGTTGTGTCCATTGCACCTCTATGTCAAGAGGAGGCTCAGATTCCACATGGATGCTGGATGCAATCCTCCCACTTTCAGTTGTAATCACTCTAGGCTCCATGGTGTGGTGGTTGTCCTTCTTCAACTCCATCTTAGCTGAGTGTGGTAAGTCCAATAAATCAGATTGTAGGTGCTGGAGTCTGTTGAGGCTCAGGACCTAGCTATCACATTGTCAGTCCAGAGATTCAAATCCCCTAAATATATCTTAAACCCCAACATTAACTGCACCTCCAGCACATTAGCATGAAAGTCCTACGAAGGGAGATCCCATCTAAGTCCAGATTCATCACACATAAACACCATTTCCAAAGAGGGGCCATCTGACCTGGTAGTTAACCCCATCAGCCATGACCATAACTCCCATGGGTCTCTTTAGCCCTCAAAGGAACCAATATCTGGGGGTTGTATCTGCTTTAGCTGTCTCTCTGACTCTGCTCAGTTGTGCATAAGGGCAATCCTTCTGCCAGCCTCCAGACTCTTTTCTAGAAACTCGTAGCCATATAAACTCATTTCTCCTTTCCATTTCCCCCTTACTTTAGGTCAAACAGCATTTTAAAGACATGTTATTTTATGTAGATAGGGATATTCTGCTGATCCGCATTGAACCTTCCGTATAATGTCATTTTCCAGTTGCATCATCAGTTGGTAGTTGATAGTGGTCCCTCGGTGCCAGGGAGGCTCATCCCCGGGTGTCATGTCCCACGCTGGGGGGAAGGCATTGCATTTACATGCTGAGTTTGGCTTCGAGACTGGCCACATTTGAGTAACATGAAGGCTGACAGGAGGAAATTCCCAGGCACAATGTTGCTCTAGGCCTTGTTCTTATTTTAGGCTTATCAGCTCACAAGCATAGTCATTAGTATCATGGGCTCACTGTTGAACCCTCACTCCCTCCCGGTCCCCACCGCTGCACCTGGGAGACTGTCGCTGCTCCCCTAGGGACCACAACAGAGCACCACTGGCCAGGAACCCAGTACCCCCTGCTGTGGTTTTTAATTGTTGCCACTATGAGTATATCCAAACATTACCATGCACCCTGGACATATGTTCTGTACAGCTCCCTGTCAGCCATATATCACATGTCAATGGCATCCCATACCAGTATCCCTCCATTGCCATTGTTGAAACACTCTGTGATCCAGAACTCCCCGAAATTTGAAGCCCAATATAATGTCAGGGTCCCTTACTAGGGAATGGCATATAGCGATGGGTTTAAAGGTTAGATAAAGAACACGTGTTGACTTGGAAAATATTCTACTTCCTATTTTTTTCTTTTTTCTTTTTTTTTCCCCCTGATTATTCAGCTTCTCTTCACAGGAGCCCTAGACCACAGCAATGCATATATATAATATACAGCACTCCCGTACATCCACCACAAAACCTTTTCCCTTCCACAGCGATACTCTTTCACCCTATTCACATCATATTTACTTAACGTGATGTACAGAGTCTGAGACACTAGCTTTCTAACAAGGTGACATCTGTGCTTACATTATGGTGCATACTTTAGGATACACAGTTTTTTACATTCTTAGTTATCCTATGTTTTACATTATGGTTTACATTATCAGTCTGTCATCTCCTCTATGTTATGGTGTAATATTACATGTTTTATATCCATCCTTGTGTACTCTCAAGAAACTCCTCTCTTACCCCCCATTTACCTTGGTTCCACACATTTAACGTCCATTTTCCCTTCCAGCTTGGTGCCCACAGTGACAGCCAACCTGCGTTTCCTGAGGAGCCACTTCCAGAGATAGATGGAATAGTGTTCAGGGCCTAACTTGCTCAACTGCCCCAATGCCCTGGGAGCCACCCTTTCTCTCGAGGGATACAGTTCCCTCTATTGGATGGCATTAGTCCTCCCCAGGATGTGGGTCCACCCCCACTCTCACTACTTGGGTTTCTACCCCATGGTGTCACCCACTCTGGCAGAATGAGCATTTAGACATTCCCCAGGAGCCCGTCCTGCATCAGACCCTCCCCTCCGAGCATTCTAAACAGGTAACCCTCTTTATTATATTTTGATATGATTTTCTCAGCATTTTACTTTCCACCAACACCTGACCCTCTCCTGTGTTCGTATGCTACCCCTCCCTCCCCCCACTTTTGGGCAATGTTACCCATCCGTCTCTCCCCAGCCACCCTCAAACCCGCAAATCCCCAACCAAAGGCAACCCCTTGCCCCCCTTTTATCTCTTCTTTGTGTTCATACTTACCACCATCTTGTCTTAAATTCCACCCCTGCAGACATCGGCTCACATCCTTCCTCCACCCTCCGATTTCCTGTAAGCCTATCATTCAGTCTCTTGCTATCTAGGGCAGCTTGGTTATTTCATATCATTGAGGTCATGTAGTATTTGTCCTTCAATGTCTGGGTTGCTTCACTCAACATAAGGTTCTCAAGATTCATCCATGTTATCACATGTGTTTGTAGTGTGTTTGTTCTTACAGCCGAGTAGTATTCCATTGTGTGTATATATCACATTTTATTGATCCACTCATCTGTTGATGGGCATTTGGGTTGATTCCAACTTTTGGCAATAGTGAACAATGCTGCTATGAACATTGGTGTACATATATCGGTTTGTGTCCTTGTTTTCAGTTCTGCTGGGTATATACCCAGCAGTGGTATAGCTGGGTCATAAGGCAAATCTATGGCTAGTTTTTTGAGAAACCGCCATACTGTCCTCCAGAATGGTTGGATCCTTCTGCATTCCCACCAGCAGTGGATGAGTGTTCCCCTTCCTTCACATCCTCTCCAGCACTTGTATTCTTCTGTTTTTTTTTCATATCTGCCAATTTTATGGGTGTAAGATGGTATCTCATTGTAGTTTAGATTTGCATTTCCCTGATAGCTAGAGATTTGGAACATTTTTTGATGTGCTTTTTTGCCATTTGTATTTTTTCTTCGGAGAAGTGTCTGTTTAAGTCTTTTTCCCATTTTTTAAATGGGTTGTTTATCTTTTTATTTTCAAGATATAGGAGTTCTTTATATATGCAAGTTTTTCAAAATATCCTCTTATCAGATATATGATTGCCAAATATTTTCTCCCACTGTGTGGGCTCCCTTTTTACTTTCTTGACAAACTCCTTTGAGGTGCAGAAGGCTTTAATTTTGAGGAAGTCCCATTTATCTATTATTTCTTTTGCTGCTCGTGCTTTTGGTGAGATATTCATAAATCCATTTCCTATTACAAGGTCCTGTAGATGTTTCCCTCCACTGCTTTCTAAGGTTTTTATGGTCTTGGCTCTTATATTTAGATCTTTGATCCATCTTGAGTTGATCTTTGTATAAGGTGTGAGATGGTAATCCTCTTTCATTCTTCTACATATGGCTATCTAGTTCTCCAGACACCATTTGTTGAATAGGCCACTCTCTCCCAGTTGAGAGGGTTTGGTGGCTTTATCGAATATTATGTGGCTGTATATGTGAGGTTCTATATCAGAGCTTTCAATTCAATTCCATTGGCCTATGTGTCTTTCCTTATGCCAATACCATGCTGTTTTCACCACCGTAGATTTGTAGTATGTTTTGAAGTCAGGTAGTGTGATTCCTCCAATTTCGTTTTTCTTTTTCAGTATGTCTTTGGCTATTCGGGGTCTCTTTCCTTTCCAAATAAATTTCATAGTTAGTTTTTCTAGTTCCTTAAAGAAGGCTGCGTTGATTTTTATTGGGATTGCATTGAATGTGTAGATCAGTTTTTGTAGGATAGACATCTTAATAATGTTCAGTCTTCCTACCCATGAACAAGGAATAGTCTTCCATTTATTCAGGTCTTCTCTGATTTCCTTGAACAATCTTGTATAGTTCTCGGTGTATAAGTTCTTTACCTCTTTAGTTAAATTTATTCCTAAGTATTTGATTTTTTTATTTACTATTGTGAATGGTATTTGTTTCTTGATTTCCTCCTGATCTTGCTCATTATTGGTGTACAGAAATGCTACTGATTTCTGCGCATTGATCTTATAACCTGCGACTTTACTAAACTCATTTATGAGTTCTAGAATCTTCGTTGTAGATCTCTCAGGGTTTTCTATGTATAGGGTCATGTCATCTGCAAATAATGAAATTTTGACTTCTTCCTTTCCAATCTGAATGCCTTTTATTTCTGGTTCTTGCCTCAGTGCTCGAGCAAGTACTTCTAAGACAATGTTAAATAGGAGCGGAGACAGTGGGCATCCTTGTCTTGTTCCTGAGTTTAGAGGGAAGGAGTCTAGGATTTCTCCATTGTAAACAATATTGGCTTTAGGTTTTTCATATATACTCTTTATCATGTTCAAATAATTTCCTTGTATTCCAATCTTTTGGAGTGTTTTTATCAAGAAAGGGTGCTGAATTTTGTCAAATGCTTTTTCTGCATCAATAGATATAATCATGTGATTTTTTTCCTTCAATCTGTTTATATGCTGTATTATGTTGATTGATTTTCTTATGTTGAACCATCCTTGTATACCTGGGATGAATCCCACTTGGTCGTGGTGTATAATACGTTTAATGTGTTGTTGAATACGATTAGCAAGTATTTTGTTAAGTATTTTTGCATCTAGGTTCATTAGAGAAATTGGTCTGTAATTTTCCTTTCTTGTGATGTCTTTGTTTGGCTTTGGTACTAGGGTAATGTTGGCATCATAGAAGGAGTTGGGTAATGTTCTTTCCGTTTCGATTTTTTGGAATAGTTTCAGCAGGATTGGTGTCAGTTCTTTCCGGAATGTTTTGTAGAATTCAGCTGTGAAGCCATCTGGCCCTGGGCTCTTCTTAGTTGGGAGATTTTTAATAACTGATTCTATCTCTCTGCTTGTGATTGGTTTGTTAAGATCATCAATTTCTTCTTTTGTCAATATGGGCTGCTTTTGTGTTTCTAGGAATTTGTCCATTTCCTCTAGATTGTCATTTTTGTTGGAATATAGTTTTTCAAAATATCCTCTTATGATAGTCTTTATTTCTGTGGGGTCAGTGGTGATATTGCCTTTCTCATTTCTTATTTTGTGTATTTGCATCTTCTCTCTTTTTTTCTTTGTTAGTGTCGCTAAAGGTTTGTCAATTTTGTTAATGTTCTCAAAAAACCAGCTCTTGGTCTTGTTTATCTGTTCAAGTGCTTTCTTATTTTCTATTTCATTTAGTTCTGCTTTTATCTTTGTTATTTCCTTCCTTCTTCTTCCTGTTGGGTTACTTTGTTGTTGTTTTTCTAATTCCTTCAAATGTGCAGTTAGTTCTTCGATTTTTGCTCTTTCTTCTTTTTTGATATATGAATTTATGGCTATAAACTTCCCTCTCAATACTGCTTTTGTTGCATCCCATAAATTTTGGTATCTTGTGTTATCATTATCATTTGTTTCAAGGTAGTCATTGATTTCTTTTGAGATTTCCTCTTTGACCCACTGTTTTTCTAAGAGTGTGCTGTTTAATTTCCAAATCGTGGTGTGAAATCTGGGCTTCTGTCCCTTGCAAATCTCCAGCTTGACTCCACTGTGGTCAGAGATAATGTTTTGTATGATTTCAATCTTTCTGAATTCGTTCAGCCTTTCTTTGTGGCCTAGCATATAATCTATCTTGGAGAATGATCCATGTGCGCTTGAGAAAAATGTATATCCTGCTGTGTTTGGGTGTAGCGATCTATATATGTCTATTAGATCGAGCTCCTCTAATATACTATTCAGATGTTTTGTTTCTTTGGTGATTCTCTTTTGAGATGCTCTGTCCAGAGTTGATAGTGGTGTATTAAAATCCCCCACTATAATTGTAGATGTATCTATTCTTTCACTTAGTTTTTCCAGCGTTTGCCTGATGTATTTAGAGGCACCCTTGTTAGGGGCATAAATATTTATGATTGTTCGATCTTCTTGACAGATTTTCCCTTTGACTAAAATGTAGTATCCTTCTTTGTCTCTCACAATTGTTTCACATTTAAAGTTTATTTTGTCTGATATTAATATAGCTACTCCTGCCTTTTTTTGGTTATTGTTAGCTTGTATGATTGTTTTCCAGCCATTCACTTTCAATCTCCATGCGTCTCTGGGTCTAAGATGTGTCTCTTGTAGACAGCATACGGATGGGTCATATTTCCTTATCCAATGTCCCAGTCTGGATCTTTTGATAGGTGAGTTTAATCCGTTGACATTCAGTGTTATTACTATCAAGGAATTATTTGTGTTAGCCATATTTTGATTGGATTTGTGTTTGTCATATTTTGTTTGTATATTTTTTTGTCTTTTTTGTTGGTCTTATACTCTCCTCCAACTCTGCCTTTCCTGTTTTTTCCTTTCTTCCTGCAGAACTCCCTTTAGAATTCTTGAAGGGGAGGTTTCTTGTTGGTATACTCCTTCAGTTTCTGTTTGTCTGTGAATATTTTGAACTCTCCATCATATTTGAATGCTAGTTTAGCTGGATAGAGTATTCTTGGTTGGAAATTTTTTTCCTTTAGTACCTTGACTATATCATACCACTGCCTTCTTGCCTCCATGGTTTCAGAAGAGAAATCAGCACTTAATCTAATTGAGCTTCCCTTGTATGTGATGGTTTTCTTTTCTCTTGCTGCTTTTAGAATTTTCTCTTTGTCTTGAGCATTGGATAATTTGACCAGTATATGTCTTGTGGTGGGCCTGTTGGGGTTTATGACCAGTGGAGTGCGCTGTGCTTCTTCGATATGTACATCTGTCTCTTTCAGTAGATTTGGGAAGTTTTCAGCCATTATTTCCTGCAACACTCCTTCTGACCCCTTTCCCTTCTCTTCACCTTCTGGAATGCCTATAATACGTATGTTTGAGCGTTTTGCATTGTCATTCAGGTCCCTAAGTCCTACTTGGATTTTTTCTATCTTCTTATTGACCCCTTCTACTATCTGTTTGATTTCTGATGTACTGTCTTCCACATCACTAATTCTCTGCTCTGTCTCTTCTAGTCTGCTGATATTTGCTGCAAGTGTATTTTTGATTTCTTGAACTGTGTTGTTCATTCCCATCATATCTGTTATGTTTTTGCGTATGTCTGCAATTTCCCCTCCAAGTGATGTCTTCATGTTGTTAACCTCTTTCATTACTTCGTCAAATTTGTTGGTGATAAATATTCTGAGATCTTTCATTGCTTGTGCCAAGTTTTGCTCCCCTTCGTGATTATTGGTTTGTTGATTGGATTCAGCCATGTTTTCCTGATTACTGGTTTGATTTGTAGATTTTTGTTGCTTTCTGGTCATCTCTTTATCTTGACGGATTTAATCAGTTCCTTAGCTTCTTTGTCTGCTCTTGGAGGTTAATTAGCTGTTATTTTTGCATAGGTGTTATATCTTCTCTTTGTCACTTTTTTCTTCTTATTCTAGTTTCTTGTTGTTGGTTAAGTTCACTTTAAAGGAAAGTATTAGTGTTGGGGAAAGGCAATTGTGTAAGCAAGGGAAAAGTGTAAAGTAGTATTGGTGATATATGTTAACAAAGCAAGAATATGAGATCTGGGAGGATGGAGGTTAGATTCATGTAAATTGTGTAGAGTTATAGCAGTAGGTAGAGTACCTATTATGAGGTAGATGATTGAATAAGGGAGGAATATGGTATGAGCTAAAAAGCTATTGATTTCGTGAGAGAGGGAAAGAGAAAAGAAAGGTAATAGTTTCAAGAGTGGATAACAGACAGAAAACAAAACATAGGTATTAGAAATTAAGACTTAGACCCTTCGTGGATCGAAGAAAGGGAGGTGGGAGGTGGAATATAGGAGTGCCAGTAGATGGTGGCGGATATCAAGATGTAGGGGAAAGAGGATAGTGTAGGTAGCCTAAATCAGTTCACACAGAAATGAGGCAGTGAAGGATGAGAAAACCCAGCGAATGTGAGGTGTTTCCTGCTGCACCTATTGTATAATTGAGTTAAAATAAACTAAGTAGAATATGAGGGACAAGAGGGAGAGAGACAACAGAAAAAAAGGGAAAAAAAGAAAAAAAAAGGGGGGTGAAGAAGGGACGAGAGGAAGAAAGGAAAAGAGGGTGGGCAAGGGGTGGGGAACAGGTAGGGGAAAGAAAAAAAAAAAACAAAACAGATATATACGAACCAGAATTAAAACACCCACTACACAGCACCTACCACACACACAAAAAAACTTAAATAACTGAGTAAAAAAAGACTTCGGGTGATACGCTGTGAGAGAAGACTAGGGGATAATGTGGTGTTAGCAATCAGGAAATTGAAAAAAGTAAAGAATAAGTCAAAATGAAAATAAAAACAAAACAAAATGAAACGATAAAGAAAAACCACCAACGTTGAAGGCTAGGGCATTTAAGGACCTCAGATGGACCTCAGTGCGTGATGGATTCAGGAATGGAAAGTCTGAGTTATTGAGGACTCAAGAGGTGTGAGTCTCTGTAGTGTGGGCCACCAGAATTTAGGGAATTCAGACCTGGCAGCCTCCAATCTGGTCAACAGGAAGCCTGGGAGCCCCGCAGTGTAACACAGCCCTCAGGGATCCCCACAGCTTGATGCCAACCCTATGGGGGAAGTCAGATCCGCAAACTCTATATTGTGATTGAACCCTGCAATTCACTTACTTTGCTGGGCTCATTAGTAAGTTATCTTTCACTTCAGCTTTTGGACAGCTCACATCCGTGATTCCAAACCACTGCCACTAGAGGGCGCCTCTACACCACAGCCACTTTACTAGTACAGATCCGAAGCCCGGCCTGTGACGCCGAAAACAGATTCCAATGCCGGAATTCTCAAGGTTCGCAGAATATTCCCTAATCGGCTTCCAGACGTGTTCCCCCACCCCCCTTGCTGCAGCCTAGAACAATTTTCCAATTACTTCTCTTTATTGCCTACAGCCTATTTGGGTTGGAGAACAGTTGCCGGGCTTTTGGGGGTGGGGCTTCAGGCGGAAGCGCTATTGTTTATATTCGCACTCAAAAGTTTCTCCCGGTTCACAACAAAACACCGTCTATCTTCCCAAATCGATCCACAAAGGCGATCTGTCACATCAACCTGTCAACAGCTCGCTCAGAGCTCGCGAACTCCTTAGCCCTTCAGAGCCATCCAAAAGCGGAACCCCAGGACAGGACCGTGGTTCCCCCCACCCCCAACAGGGAGGAGCCCGTGCGCGGGTCTCACCTGCGGGCAATAGAACCCAAATTATATCTACTAGACCAATCCTCTCCGTTACCTTTCCACCCAATGGATGTCCCGGCACTTCTGCCCTGCAAAAATCCCGAAAAAGCCTTGCCTTGGAGAACCTGCTGCCGCGCCCAGCCGTCTCTTCCCGGGACAGACCACAAAGGCAAGTTCACTCAGCAACCATCTTGTCTCCTCCCCAAGAACATCTTTTCCTCATGAAATACTGAAGGTAGTTGATTCCTATCCTGAATGGTTTTCCACCCAACATCTTTCAAAGTCCAGGACATGTCCATTTGGTGACTCTTTCCTTTTCTTGGTCATCTTATCCTCATTAGTACAATTTACTATGGCAGACTGACCCACACCTTGAAAGTCTCAATAAGAAGGGACAATTACTTACTTGCTCCATAATGAGTATGTGGTCACTTCCCAGAAACAGCTCTAACCCATGGATACACTGAAGAATTGGTGCTCCTGTAGATGGAAATGGGAGGTTGTTTACCACAGGACTTCCTTTTCATTCCCAGATGAAGGAGTCCACATGAGCATCTCTGTCACTGACTTTCCTACACTGACATTGCTGACTCTAAGTAGAACCCACCTTCCCATTTTTAGGGGCAAACTATGTTCTGTGCTACAGCAGCATCATCAAGGTTGAGAGTTTGATATCAGATCAAAATCACCCACACCAGACCATTGGCCATGGGGTGCAGTGATGCCCAGAGATGTACTCACCAAATGCAATGAATGTGTCATGATGATGGGGAAGAGTGTTGCTGTGGGGGAGTGGTTGGGTGGGGGCGTTGGGGGTGAATGGGGACCTCATATTTTTTTAATGTAATATTTTTTAAAAAATGAATTTAAAAAATCACCCACACCCCTTCAAATGTAGCCACTTTCTGCATGGGTTTAAAACTCCAGGGAAGAGCTGTGCATTTTCTTGAGGCAGGCAGCTGAAGCTCCAGCAGAGAATTCTTGACAGGCTCTAAATGCTATTCCCATCACTCAACCAAACACAGGACTGAAGGACTTTTCCAGATCCATGATTTTTAGACTTCAAGGAACTCTTGTGCCTCCTGCCATCTTGCTTTCTAGAAATTGGAAAATGAAACTATATTCCATTAACTCTGCATGTGGAGGATAGGACAGCAATCTGGGCTTTGACACATGAGTATGAAATGGGGCTATTTCTGAAGATTACATTGCCCTTTCCCACTAATCAATTCTCTTGATAACGTCTTCCCTTATCAGTATTTAAAGACTAGAGGAAAAGTTGGGGCAAACTCCTTTGATCACTTAACATTCTCTGCCAGCACTTTGCTGCCATGGCTCGTTTCTGGTGCGGTCTGTCCTGGCATGAAGTGCAGGAAATACTACCATGGCAGCAGGAAACAAAGTTCTAAAATACTCTTGTTGACTTTACCCAGTCTTGCCATTAGCCATAGATTTGATCAGGATGTGCAACCTAGAAAACTCAGCTATTTCTTTCCTGGAGTATAAAAATTTAACTGATCTACAGTTCAACTTATTTAGTGCTTTCGCATCAGCCTTAAAGTTTAGATATTTGTCTGAGTGCCCAACTGCACAATCTCTGTAACCTTGTTTTCATTGACTACCTGCCCATCCTAGTCTAAGAGTCCTCTCCATGCAGAAAATATAGCCTGAGCATTTAATAAGAATTCAGGCTGAGTCACCCCAAACCTTCCGACCCCCACCTGTCAAGAACTTGCTCTTAATCTCACTCTCTCTTTTCTTCATAATGGTCAGCCTCTTCTAAAAAGAAATTTTTGATATGCACAGTATGAAGCATTTCACAGGGATTACATCACTTAATCCTCAAATAAGCACATTAGTTAGGGTGAGCAGTTAAATCTTAAAAGGTGGAGAATCTCAGAAGCTAGGTAAATTGTAATATCACAAACCTATTGAGAGGTAGAGCCAGGAGCTGGATCAGATGGTATGAAACAGAGTCTGAGTTCTTAACTGCAACACTGGGATATCTCAGAGAAGGTCCACTCCAGTTGTGAAGAGAAAGGCAGTGAATTAATTTCTAAGAGAATCAGACTATATAATCTGATGTTGCCATCTCACTTAAGAATGGTATTTTTAGTGTATTATCAGTGTACATAACTCCTTGGTTTATAACTCCCTCTGCTAACTTCTACTCTGGTAATGGACTTTCTATTGGGACATTGATTCCCAAGTGCTATTATTTTCAAGGATGGTACTGGGGAAAATACTTGGAAGTTCTGACAAATCTATCTTCCCTCTGTTTCTTGCCTTAGCTACCTTCCTTTCAGAAAGTCTTGCATATCTCCTTTTCGGTCTTAGATATGTGAACTTCATAGGTGAACTCTAGGGGTAATTCTTTTCTTAAACTTCCCCTAGTATTTCCACCTCTTAATTCCACAACTTCTGCAGAGCTCAGGCAATTCCAACAGTATTAATCATTTACACTTAGTAAAATCAGAACTACTACAGAACACTCATACAAAAAATAAACCATATCTGGAATGAAATTATAAGAACAGTTTGTTACATGAAATGAAAAAGAGTGGCATATCCTTAGGATTGTAAATATGTTTGCCAAGGTGTATTGAGTTATTGATTGAAGATAGTGTCTAAGCTCCGTTACTACTTTGCTTCTTAGGTCTGAATCCTTTCAGATGAAGGTGTTGTAGCACTAACTCCAACAAGTCTTACAGGTGTTCTTTTAGTGTTCTAATTCTAATTAGTGTCGGGTCTTTTGCTTTCAACCTGAAAAACCTCATCTGAAATTCCTGTAATGTATTTCTGTAAGCAACAATTTCCCACATTTGGCTACTTGGGAATTTCTTTATTTTACTTCATTTTGGATAGAGTTCATTTGGATACAGAATTTGTGTTGAGAGATACTTTTTCTTAAAGCACTCTGAATATGTCTAAGAAGAAAGCTGAAAAGTCAACTCTTGGTCTTACTGGGTTTCCTTTGTAAGTGATGAGACATTTTCGTCTTGGAGGAATCATGATTATATTTTTGCCTTTGACTTTCAGAAGTCTTTTTTTAAAATAACATTTCTGTTTTGTATCTCTTTGCACTTATTCTGCTTCAAATTTGATGAGCTTCTTGGATATCTATTTTATTGTTTTCCAAAACATTTGCAAATGTGCTGCCATTATTTCTTCTTCTAATATGCTTTTTCTCCTTTTTCGCCTCTTCTCACCTCACTCCCCTCATTATGCATGTGTGCATGTGCTTGATATTTTTCCATATCTCTGTGGTTCTCTTGTTTTTCTCCAACCCTTTTTCATTTGGGCTGCAAAGTCTATGTCAATCTGTTTGTAAGTTCGCTAGTTCCTCTTTCTCTTCAAAACTACTGTTTATTTCCTCTAGTGAATTTTTAACTATTTTGTACTTCTAAACTCAGTCTTGTTAAAGAATTATATCTATCTCTACATTAATAGACTGTATTTGATGCAACAGTGTCATCGTGTCTCCCTTTTTTTCTTTAATCATGCTTCTCCTTTTTAACAGGAAAATACTTAAAATGACTATTTTCTAGATTTTTCCCATTAAATCTGACATCTTACAACTACGAGAGGAGTTTGTGGTTCAGATTGTTTTCCATTGTATATGTAAGGCTTTTTGTCTATTGCATGCCTGGTAATATTTCTGTTGGATACTGGCCAATTAAAAAACTGTAACAACTCTGGTTACTGGTCTCCCCTCTACATTTGGGGTTCATTGTGATTATATTCCTATTTATACTGACTGGCTGTATTATTTAATGAACTCTGTCCCCCATCACACCCACCCAGGAGTATCCCATTCATGTTGCTCTTCAGCTTTATATATGCCCACTATAGACAGTGGGTTGATAGTTGCATTATTTGTATACTGTTTCTCTCTTTCCCTGACAAACATACCTGTAAAACTCTACCACCTGCTGACTATATTTGCTCAATATTTTTAAACAAAGTTCTAGGCCTAAATTGCCTTATCAGCAAATTCAATCAAATTTGTCTCTTTTGAAGGAATGGCTTCTGGTATCCAGTTTAGATATTTACTGTAACATAGTAGGACTTCTCCTATCTTTTTTAATTCTTCCACTCTCCTGCTTCTTCAACTCTGCCATTTTCCCCTCCTCCCTCCAATCAGGGCTAAATCTGAGCCAGGGCCCTTTAGCTTGGTATGGGGACAATGACTGGCTTTTTTCCTGAGTGATGCAGTATACAAGGTGAGCACTAATTGTACTTAGGAGCAAAAGTGTGAGGTTCTCTCACCTTAGTTCTTTTGGTTTAGAATCTCTGCTTAGGAGAATTATCTGGTATGGGTATCTCAGCACACCACTTAAAATGGAAAATCTCTTTTCCACAAATAGGAGACTGGTGGACAAGGTGCCCCCAATATTTGAGAGTATTTAGCCTCAGTGGTAGTGAATCAATATCAGAAATTCTCAAATCTTTTTTCCTTCTTGGAAGAAAGCCCACTGGCTGAGATGGGCAGAGAGGAAGCTGCAATCTGGAGTGGAGACTGCCTTACTGACCTGGGTTGGGAAGGTAGGAATCAAGGATAACAAATGGTATTGGTATTGGTTTAAAAGCCCAGGAGTGGTACTGCACACACAGAGAGCTGATGCAGCAAGATGATGCAATAAAGAGAGACACAGATTCCCAGTGCCACTAACAAGAATAGAAGCAGACACAGAAGAAGACACAGTGAAGGGACACAGAGAGCAGACCATTGGGGGGGACTGGGAAGGGAAGACGAGAGAAATAATAAATAAATCTTAAGGGAAAAAAAAGCACCTCTCTAGTTGGGATTTGATAATAATCCCTTTGGCCAGGGAGGCTCATTCCTGGGCGTCATATCCCATGCTGGCAGGAAAGTAATGTTTTTATCTGCTGAGTTTGGCTTAAAAAGAGACGACATTTGAGCAAAAAGGAGGGCCTCTGGAGGCAAATATTAGGCAACACATAATTAACTAGCATAAGTTTCAAATTCAAAAGACAAGGTTGATAAGTACAGTAAACAATATCAAGGGTCTATCAACAGATAATCCTTCACTACACACCACACCTGTACTTGGGGCATTCTTGCTGACCCATTAACGAATGTAACAGAATTCCCGAGGATGAAAATTTGATATTCTTTTAGTTATCATGTGCTGCAACTGCAAACAAAGTTTCATGGGATTTACGCCCCCTCGCAATTGGAGGCATAGTGGGCATCACCATCCCCAAGTCCTCAAGATTAGGGAATGAACAGTGGTCGAAAGTATACTTACTATTATTCTACTCTAAACTTATTGTTATATTAGCAATGGAAGAACTTTTATCATTGATATGGAGGCAGTGGCCCCTGGAGGTTCTGAGGAGAGGGAAAGGGAAAAGTAGGTGTAATATGGGGGCATTTTTGGGACATTGGAATTGTCCTGCATAATGTTGAAAGGATGGATACAGGCCCTTATGTATTTTGTCATAACTTACAAAATTGTGTGGGTCAGAGTGTGAACTATAATGTTAACTTTAATCTATGGTTAGTGGCAATGATTCAAAATGTGTTCATCAATTGTAACAAGTGCACCACACTAATGAAGGATGTTGTTAATGTGGGAAAGTGTGGGAGGGGGGAATTGGGGCATATGGGAATGCAATATATTTCTTATGTAACATTTATGTAATCTGAAGTTTCTTTAAAATCAAAAAATTTTGACAAAGCACACCGCTAGATGTCTTACAGAATTGTAGTAGACTTTTTGAGTAGATATTTCTATATTTTCTGTTTGCCCTTAGGCCCAAATCTAGGGGATGGTTGTTTTTAAAATATTTTTTATCAGTACCAGTGGATAACAACGTACCAGAAGTCCTCAATGACCTAGGTCTCATTGAGTTGTTCTCTTTAAAATGTATTTTCTAGTGCCTATGTTGTTCTCTCTTTCTGGGTGTGATTTTCTGTGTCAATCTCTCTCTTCATCTGCATTTTATTTCTATGAAATCTTTCATTAATGACTGTGTTTATTTGCACATTAAGTATCTCCATATCTTTCTCTCTGTATCTCAGATTTTGTGACGAATTTCTGCATGGGAGTGTGTCTTCAGAATAGAGGCAGCTGCTGGAATGTGACAAAACTGTGGTCTACAGGATGAAGACTTGGAGGGCTGTACTACCAGGGAAAGTTCTCTCATTTGTGATGGAAAGCTTTCTATTTTAAGATTTCTTTTATTAATTTGTTCTCCCCACTCACTGCTTACTTTTGCTATCTGTTGTCTGTGCCCATTTTCTGGGTGCTCTCTCTGGCACTCATTTCTCTTTTGGCAGCAGGAGGCAGAGAACCCAGGACCTCTCATGTGGTAGGCAGGAGCTCAATCACTTAGTCACATTTCCTTCTGTGATGGGACGCTTTTTTATAAAGTTATTTTTAATTGTATTTTTAAAAAAATATATAGATCACAAAAAATGTTTACATTAGAAAAATATGAGGTTCCCATATATTCAACCCCCCACACCCCCCACATCAACTACCTCTTTCATCATTGTGGCACATTCATTGCATTTGGTAAATACATTTTGGAGCAATGCTGCACCACATGGATTATAGTTTACTTGTAGAATACGCTCTCCCCTAGTCCAGCCAGTGGATTATGGCAGGATGTCTAATGTCCTGTATCTGACCATGCAATTTCATTTATGAAACTTCAAGTATAGAAAATGCCCCCACTTCACAACTCTTCTTCCCTCTTCTTGTGCTCAGCAACTACAGTGGCCACTGTTTCCATGTCAATGATACAATTTCTGCCATTAACAATAGTACTGTAGTAGAATACAAGTAAGTCCAATCTAATCCATATTTTATTCCTCCATCCAGTGGACCCTGGGATGTTTATGTCCACTCCACCTCTAAATCAAGATGGGTTTAGAGCCCGCAAGGCTGATGGATGTGATTCTCTTGTTTGCAGTTGTAGGCACTCTTGGTTCCCTGCTGTGGTGGTTAACCATCTTCACCTCCCTGTTAGCTGGTCTGGGTAAGTCCAAGAAAACCAAGAGTAGGTGTTGCAACTACACTGAGGCTCAGGGTAGAGCTGGCACATGCAGTCCAGAGATTCAAATCTCTTGTGTATACACCAAACCAGAACTAACCACAAGTTCAGTAAAAGTGACAGAAGAGGCATGTGTAGAAAGGTCACATCTGAGTCCAACCTCATCACACTCAGGAGCACAAATTCCAAAGTACAGCACACCAACAAGACACTGAACTCCAGATTCATCTACCATCACTGTAGAACCCATTTTTCTCTGTAGCCCTCAGGAACGCCAGTACCTGGTGTTGCATCTACTTTGGCTGTTTCTGGGATCCTGCTGAGATGTGCATAAGTGCAACTCCTCTGTTGACCTTCTGACTCTTTTTGAAGTATCTTAACAATATAAATTCATTTGTCTTTACCATTTTCCCCTTTTATGCAAGATCTTTTTCTAGTTGCATCACTGGCTGGTGATTAATAGTAATCCCTTGGCACCAGGGAGGTTGATCTGCAGGAGTCATGTCCCACACTAGGGGGAAGGTAATGGATTGCATGCTGAATTTGCTTAATGAGTGACCATATTTGAGCAACATGAGGCTCTGAGGAGGTAATTATAGGCTCAATGCCCCACTAGGCCTAGTTGGAATTATAGACACACAGGCTCATATGCACAGTCATCAGCATCAAGGGCTCATCACTGGACCATCCTCCCTCACTGGTCTTTGCCCTTGCACTTGGGGCATTGTTCCTGTTTCATTGGGGAATGTGACAGAGCTCCCCTAGCTAGAAACTCAGTACTCCTTCAGTTGTATTAGTAACTCTACTGTGAAAATTACCAATAAATATCAGAACATTTTTATATACCCTATATACATGTCCTGGAGAACTCCATCCCAACCATGTGTCCACCATCAATAGCACCCCCCACCAGGGTTCCTCTCTTGCCATAGTTCAACCACTCTGTGGTCCAAAATTTCTTCAAAAATGAAAGCTAATATATCGCCAGATTCAATTAGTAGGACAATGAAATAGTAATGATAGGATTAAAGGTTAGAAATGGAATAGATATTAATTCAGAAAACTAAATTAAAGTAAAAAATAAATTGAGGTATAAAAAAATGAAAAATGTCATAACACGTTGTTTTTGACATTTTGCCTTTCATCACTGTACAGGGGTTGCCCTGTGTGTACATTAGCAAGGAAATTTCATTCATCCCTTCCTCAGTGTCTACATCCTTTTTCTTTTTAATTTTTTCTTCAAAAAAGTTTTAGATCAATTTCAGTCACATATACAATATAGGAGACTCACATATATCCAACATCAAACACTTATTCCTTCCCCAGCAATGATGTGTTTACATGTTCATATTTTATTTACTGCAGCTGATGTAATGATATTGAAAGGTAGCTACCAAACATGGTTCCATTTTGGCTTACATTTTGGTTTACAAGATTGTACACATCTAAAATTTAGCTATATTATGGCTTATATTATGATTTAAATTTTAGACTATACACTTTTATATACTTTTGGTAAAATTTAACATACCTATATCCATCATTGCATAGTCTTGTGGAACATTTCCATTGCCACCAAGTTGTCCCTGCTTCTATCTATTCTGTTCCTCTCTGAACCTCCCCTCAGGGCCCACATTGACAACCAAACTTGACTGCTTGTGGGACCACATTCACAGATATTGTAGCAATGCTTGACATACTAGACTGTCCTCCCACATTGGGAGCCACCAATTTTCTCTTGAAAAACCTTTCCCTCTGTTTGAGAAGATCAGGCCTCCCCAGGATAGGAGTACACCTTCCCACTTATAGTATGGGTCCCTACCCAAAGATATAACACATTATGACAAAATTAACACTCACAAACTCCTTAACAGCCTACCTCTGTGCCAGAAGACCCCATTAAGTATCTTAAACAAGTAATCCTTCCTTATATTTTCTAAAGAGTTTTATCAACATTATAATTTTAACAACATACTCGACAATCTCCCATGTTCATCTGCTCCCCCCACCTTTCCCCTAATTCCTTGGGCCATATGACACATTCTCCTAACCCTAGGCCCCTCAAACCTGCCAAGACCCACCCAATAGAATCCCTATGCCCCCATTTTAACTCTTCCCTTTATTTACCTCCACTTTATAATAGATTTCACCCATGTAGGCATCAGTTCACAACCTTCCTCTCCCCCAATCCCCACCCCACCCAATTTCCTGTAAGCCTATCTTCCAGTCTCTAGCTCACTGAGACAATTTGGTTTGCTTACTTCATACCAGAGAGGTCATGACATATTTGTCCTTCAAGGCGTGGCTTGCTTCACTCAACATAATGTCCACAAGATTCATCCACATTATCCCAAGTTTTTGTACTGTATTACTTCCTACAGCTGAGTAGTATTCCAGTTGTATATCACATTTTGTTTATCCATTTACCTGTTGATGGGCATTTTGGTTGATTTCAAATTTTGGCAATAGTGAATAATGCTGCTGTGAACATTGGGGTGCACATATCAGTTTGTGTTCTTGTTTTCAGTTCTTCTGGATATATACCCAGGAGTGGAATTGCTGGGTCATGTGGTAAATCTCCAGCTAGTTCTTTGAGGAACTGCCAAACTGTCCTCCAGAATGGCTGGATCCCTCTGCATTCCCACCAGCAGTGGATGACTGTTCCCATTCCTCCACATCCTCTCTAACACTTGTAGTTTTTGGTTTTTGTAATAGCCGGCAGTGTAAGTTGTGTTAGATGGTATTTCATTGTAGCTTTGATTTGCATTTCCCTAACGGCTAGTGATTTTGAGCATCCTTTCATGTGCTTTTCAGCCATTTGTATCTCTTCCTTGGAGAAGCATTTGTTCAAATATCTTCCCCATTTTTTAAATGAGTTGTTTTTCTTTTTATTTTTGAGATATAGAGTTTGTTTATATATATAAGGTTTTAGTCTCCTACCAGTATATGGTTACCAAATATTTCCTCCCATTGGGTAGACTGCCTTTTCACTTTCTTGACAAACTCCTTTGAGGTGCAAAAGGCTTTAATTTTCAGGTGGCTCCATTTATCTACTTGTTCTTTTGCTCTTCGTGCCCTTGGTGTGAAGTTCATGAAGCCATTTCTTATTGCAATGTCCTGTAGATGCTTTCCTACATTCTTTTCAAAGATCTTTAAGGCCTTGGCTCTTATATTTAGGTCTTTAATCCATCTTGAGTTGATTTTTGTGTAAGGTGTGTGATGGTAATCCTCTTTCATTCTTTGGCATATGGATATCCAGTTTTCCACGCACTATTTGTTGATGAGGTCATTCTCTCCCAGGTGAGTGGGCTTGGTGGCATTGCCAAATATGAGATGAATGTGTATATAGGATCTATATTAGAACTCTCAATTAATTCCATTGGCCAGTATGTCAATACCATGCTGTTTTGACCTCTGTCACTTTGTAATATATTTTAAAGACAGGTAGTATAATTGCTCCAATTTCATTTTCATTTTTCTTTTTCATTATGTCTTTGGCTATTTCGGGCCTCTTTCTTTTCCAAATAAATCTCATTGTTAGTTTTTCAGGTTCTTTAAATAATGCTGTGTTGATTTTTATTGGTATTGCATTAAATCTGTAGATCAGTTTGGATATGATAGATGTCTTAATGATATTTAGTCTTCCTATCCATGAACAGGGAATATTCTTCCATTTATGTAAGTCTTCTTTGATTTCTTTTAACAGTATTGTGTAGCTTCTTGTGCGTAAGACTTTTATGTCTTTAGTTAAATTTATTCCAAGGTACATGATTTTTTTTATTTACTACATTAAATGGTATTTGTTTCTTGAATTTCCTCCTCAGATTGCTCATTACTGGTGTACAGAAATGCTAGTGATTTTTGCATATTGCTCTTATAACATGACACATGACTAAACTCATTTAAATTTCTAGAAGTTTTCTTGGAGATTTCTCAGTGCTTTCAAGGTTTAGGATCATGTCATCTGCAAATAGAGAAATTTTGACTTTGTTCTTTCCTATTTGAATGACTTTTATATCTGACCTTACCTCAGTGCATGAGCAAGCACTTCTAACACAATGTTAAATAGGAGGTATAATAGTGGGCATCTTTTTCTTGTTCCTGGTTTTAGGAGGAAAGATGTCAGAATTTACAATTGTAATTGATGGTAGCTATGGGTTTTTCATATCTACCCTTTATCATGTTCAGACAGTTTCCTTCTATTCCTATCTTCCGCAGTGCTTTCATCAAGAAAAGGTGCTGTATTTTGTCAAAATGTTTTTTTCTGGGTCTGTAGATATGATCATGTAATTTTTTTCCTTCTATTTATGTGGTGCATTACATTTAATGATTTTCTTATGCTGAAGCATCCTTGAATAACAGGGATGAAACCCACTTGGTCATGGAGTTTAATTCATTTAATGTGTTGTTGAACATGATTAGTAAGTATTTTGTTGAAGATTTCACATCTAGGATCCTTAGAGGGGTTGGACTGCAATTTTCCTTTCTTGTGTCTTGGTTGAGCTTTGGTATTAGGGCAATGTTGGCATCATAGACTGAGTTGGACACTGTTCTTTCTATTTCCATTTTTTGAGAGTTTAGACAACATAGGTGTTAGTCCTTTCTGGCATGTTTAGTAGAACTCAACTGTGAAACCATCTGGCCCAAAGCTCTTCCTAGCTGGGAGGTTTTAGTGACTGTTTCTCTCTCTCTACTTGTGATTGGCTTGCTGGGATCATCAATTCCTTCATTTGTCAATGCAGGCTGCTTATGTGTTTCTAGGAATTTGTCCATTTCCTCTAAATTTTCCTTCTTATTGGCATACAGTTTTCAAAGTATCCTTTTATGATAGTCTTTATTTCTTTTGGGTCAATGGTGATATCCTCATTCTCATTTCCTATTTTGTGTATTTGCATCATCTCACTTTTTTTCTTTGTTAGTCTAGCTAAGGTTTTGTCAATTTTATTGATCTTCTCAAAGAAACAGCTCTTTGTTTTGTTTATTATTTCTAGTGCTTTCTTATTTTCTATTTCATTTAGTTCTGCTCTGATCTTTGTTACTTCTTTCTTCCTTCTTCCTTTGCAGTTAGTTTTTTTTTTCTATTTTTTAAAAATAATTTCTCCATTGTGTGCAGTTAGGTCTTTAATTTTAGCTCCTTCTTCTGTTTTGATATATGAATTTATGCCTATTAATTTTCCTCTCAGAACAACTTTTGCTGCATCCCATAAGTTTTGATATGTTGTGTTGTGATTTTCATTACTTTCAAGGTAGTTTCTGATTTTCATTACTTTCAAGGTAGTTACTGATTTCTTTTGAGATATTCTCCTTCACCCACTGTTTGTCTAACAGTGTGTTTCTTAGCTTCCATATCTTGGTGCCTAATCTGAGTCTATGGTCCTTACAGATCTCCAGTTTCCCTCTACTGTGGTCAGAGAAATTATTTTGTATGACTTCAATCTTTCTGATTTCCTTGAGACTTTCTCTGTGGCCTAGCATGTGTCCCATCTTGGAGAATGATTCATGAGTGCTTGACAAGAATGTATATCCTACTGTATTTGGTGTAATGTTCTGTATATGTTTATTTGGTCCACCTCCTCTAATATATTATTCCAAGTCTTTGTTTCTTTATTGATTCTCTGTTGAGATGTTCTGTCCAATGGTGATAGTGGTGTATTAAATTCCCCCACTATAATTGTAGTTATAAATCTATTCCTCCACTCAGTTTTTCCAGTGTTTGCCTCATGTATTTTGATGCGCTATGGTTAGGAGAATAAATGTTTATGTTCATTCTTTCTTCCTGAAAGATTACCCCTTTCAATAATATGTAGTATCTATCTTTGTCTCTCAGACTGATTTTCTTTTAAAGTCTATATTTTGTCGGATATTAATATAGCTACTCTGGACCTTTTTTGTTTATTGTTTGCTTGTAAGGTTGTTTACCTGCCATTCACTTTCAACCTCCTTGAATCCTTGGGTCTAAGATGGGTTTCTTGTAGACAGCATATAGGTGAGTTATATTTCCTTATTCATTCTTCCAATCTGTGTCTCTTGACAGATGAGTTTATTCCATTGACAGTCATTATTATTACTCTAAAGGGAGTAACATATTATCCATATTTCTTTGGATATGTTTTTTTCTCTTTCTATTTTTGTGTTTTTAGTTGTTCTTACACTCTCCTACAACTCTGTCTCTCCTGTTTTTTCTTTCATCCTGCAGAGCTCTCTTTAGTGTTTCTTGAAGGACAGGTTTCTTACTGGCATACTTTG
The DNA here is from genome assembly GCF_030445035.2 of Dasypus novemcinctus. Taxonomy (NCBI): domain Eukaryota; kingdom Metazoa; phylum Chordata; class Mammalia; order Cingulata; family Dasypodidae; genus Dasypus; species Dasypus novemcinctus. The sequence continues at coordinate 20,243,757 of NC_092216.1, forward strand.
TTAGTTTCTGTTTATCTGTGAATATTGTTAACTGTCTGTCATTTTTGAATGCCAGCTTTGCTGGATAGAGTATTCTTGGCTGGAAATTCTGTTCTTTAGTATTTGATTATGTCATACCACTGCCTTCTTGCTTCTATGATTTTGGATAAGAAATCAACACTTAATGTTATTGAGCTTACCTTGTATGTGATGTTTCTCTTTTTTTAAAAATTTTTGTTGACTTCGGTATTTTCTCTTTGTCTTGAGCATATTGGATAATTTGACAAGTATATGTCTTAGGGTAGGCCTGTTGGGATTTATGCTTTTTTGGGTGTGTTGTGCTTCCTGGACATGTACTTCCATCTCCCTCATTAGGTTTTGGAAGTATCCAGACATTATCTCCTCCAATACCCTTTGTGTGTCCTTTCCCTTCTTTTCTCCTTCTTGAATGCCTATAATGTATATATCTGTGCATTTTGTGTTGTCATTTAGGTCCCTAAGTCCCTGCTAGGTTTTCTCTGTCTTTTTATCAATCAGTTCTACAATCTGTTTGATCTCAGGTATACTGTCTTCGACATCACTGGTTCTTTCCTCTGACTCTTCAAATCTGCTGTTATTTGCTGAGATTTTTTTTTTTAAGATTTATTTTTATTTAATTCTCTCCCTTTCCCCCCATGTCCCAGTTGTCTTTTCTGTGTCCATTTGTTGTGTGTTCTTCTGTGTCCACTTCTATTCTTGTCAGCAGCACCAGGAATCTGTGTCTCTTTCTGTTGCATCATCTTGCTGCATCAGGTCTCTGTGTGTGTGTGGTGCCACTCCCAGGTAGGCTGAACATTCTATCATGCTCAGCAGCTCTCCTTACAGGGTGCACTACTTGCATATGGGGCTCCACTACATGGGAAACGCCACTGCGTGGCATGGCACTCCTTGTGTGCATCAGCACTGCATGTGGGCCAGTCCACATCAGCATCGGTCAAAGACGCCCTGGGTTTGAACCATGGACCTCCCATGTGGTAGGCAGATGCTCTATCCATTGAGCCAAGTCCACATCCGAGAGTGTATTTTGATTTCTTGGATTGTGCCTTTCATCACCATCATATCCATTATCTTTTTTGCATATGTTTACAATTTCCTCTGCATGCTTTCCAAGTGTTTTCATAATATTCTTAAACTCTTGCTTCACTTCATTAAATAGGTCCATGATGTTTGTTTTGAGAGTTTTGATTAGTCATTCAATGGTCTGCTCCTCTTCCTGATTTTTAGTTTGTTCATTGGATTGGGTCATGTTTTCCTGATTATTGGCATGGTTTGTAATTTTTGTTGCTGTCTGGTCATCCTTTTATGTTGATGGGGTTTCTCAGTTCATTAGCTTCTCCATCTAGTCATGGGGTTTATTTAGGTGCTGATTTTATGTGTGTATTAAATCTTCTCTTTGACACTTTGTCTTCTTATTCTATTTCCTTGTTGTTGTCTAAGTTCTCTTGAAGGAAAATATTAAGGCCAGAGAATGCAAAAGAGGTTAGAAAAGAAAATGTATAACAGTTGTATTGATAGTAAGTGTAGGCAGAAGAACCATGTGATACCTATGGGAATGAATATTATACTCGTGTAAGCTGTGTAGATTTATAAAAATAAAAAAGTGGAGTACCTATAATTAGATGAGAAACTGAACATGGAGAATATAGTATCAATTAGAAGGCCAGTATTGTCAGGAGAAAGGAAAAGAGAAAAGACAAGACAATAACATAAAGAGTGTTCTGTCTTTTATGGGAAAGATAGAAACCAAAATAGAGGTGTTAGCAATAAAAGTCAGAAAAATTGGGGCTGAACAAAAGAGGTGGAATATGAGAGAAACAACAGGAGATGGAAGAGAGATAGATGTAAAGAAAAGGGGATAGCATTGGTAGCCTAAATCAGTATGCACAGAAAAGAGGATATAGAGGATGAGGAAACACAGCAAACAAGAAACACTGCCTGCAGCACCTAATAGAAAAAGGGATACAGAAAGGAAAAAAGAAAAGAAAAAAAGAGGAGCTCACTTCAGCAACACATATACTAAAATTGGAATGATTCAGAGAAGATTAGCGTGGCCCCTACAAAAGAATGACATGCAAATTCACGAAGTGTTCATATTTTTAGAAGCAGCTAGAAAGAGACCTCGAATAAAAGGGTCAATCAGATCCGCAGAATATCTTAGTCTACATGTTGGATCAAGTGTTAAAAACTGCTTTTTGACCTTGAATAAAAGGGGGAAATGGCAAAGACAAATGAGTTGATGTGGCTGAGGGTCTTCCAAAAGGGATCAGGAGGTCACCAGAGGGGTCACAGTTACACACACCTCAGCAGGACCCCAGAAAAAGCCAAAGTAGATACAACCCTACATACTGGTTCTCCTGAAGGCTACAGAGTTCCATAGGGTATATAGTCATGGCAGATGGATTTGGAGCTTTGTGCCATGTCAGAGGGCCCTACTTTGGAATTTGTGCACCTGAGTGTGATGGAGTTGGACTCAGGTGTGCCTTTTCTACACATGCATCTTCTGTCACTTTTACCAAACCTGTGGTTGGTAGAAGAGATGGTCCATACTCAGGAGACTTGAATATCTAGACTACCCATGGCTAGCTGGCCCTGAGCCTCAGCAGAGTGGCAATTCCTACTCTCTGGTTCATTGGTCTTACACAAGTCAACTAACAGGGAGGTGAAGATGGTCAACCACCACAACAGGGAATCAAGAGTGCCTTTAACTATAAGCAGAGGAATTGCATCCATCACTCATGTGGAATCTAAGAACCCTCTTGTTCTAGAAGTGGAGAGGACATCACTATCCCAGGGGCCACAGAATGGAGGAATAAAATATGGATTAGAGTGGACTCACTGACATTCTACTACAAAACTATTGTGATGAGTAATAGATGAAATTTTAGCATCAATTTAGAGAATGTGGACATAGTAGTTGCTGAGGGCAGGGAGAGCGAAGAAGAGATGTGATGTGGGGGCATTTTGAGGATTTTGAGTTGTCCTTAATGATATTGCAGGGTCAGATGATGAACTTTATATATCCTACCATAACCAACTGTATGTACTGGGGGAGAATGTGAACTATGGGATAAACTATTATCTTTGTAGTGAAGCAGTGCCCCAAAATGTGTTCACTGAGTGTGATGAGTGTGCCACAATGATGAGGGAGGTTGGCGTGGGATGAGTGAGTTGGAGGGGTATACAGGAACTTCTTATATTTTTTAATGTAACATTTTTTGTGTGATGTATTTATCTTAAAAAAAATACAATTTACAAAAATGATGTGATGGGGGTGGGGAGTAGGTTATATGGGAACCTTCTATGTTTTTTTGTTTTTCAATTATTTTTAATGTAACATTCCTTGTAATCAATTAACTTTAATTGAAAATATATATAAAATAAAAGAAAAAAGAGGAAAATGAAAGAAAAGGGTGGTGGGGGAAGAAAGAGGAAGGAAAGACAAGAAAACACACAAAAACAAAGTGGATCAGACAAGGCCTCAAACAAGTATTCCTCCTTGCTATTGAATAAACTGCTTAGGAATCTGTCCTTTCTGCTTTCTCCCTTCCTCACTTCCCTCTCTCCCAGGGCAGAAGGAAGCCCATATGAGAGCTCCCCTCTGAAATTCACTTGTGACCCTGGTAAACCAACTCACCATGGAAAACTATGACTCTTAGTCTTTTTGAGAGAGAGTACCCCACCTTGCTGGGAGCTCTAAGCCTGCCAAGCATGTCCTACTGTCCTCCTCCCTTAGGTGTATTGCAAAGGCCTAGTTAATTGCCTGATTCCACCTTCTCTGAGACCAGTTTTCCCTATTTCAGGTCTTTTAGGTAATTTGGGCAGCCTCAGCATATTCACCTCTTATCTCTTCTTATCATGTCCCCAAGCCAGCTGGTGTGCTTCTCACAGCAAATGGGAAAAAGAATATACATAAGCTTTTCCAGGATTTTGCCTATTCTTTTAATCAATGTTGACTATCCTATCTTCATTTTTTAAATCAAATATTTACCTTAACATTTTATATTTAGCCTTGTCTTGGTGCCAAGAAGTAGATGCTTAGAGGGCCCATTTCCTAAGTTATTTATTTTTCATTACCATCTTAAAGTGTTATTTATGGGAATAGATATGGAGTCTCCAATATAGAGTCTTTCTTTCCTTCCTTAATTGCTGTGGCTAGAACTTTCAGAACTATGTTAAATAGAGCGGCAAAATGGGCATCTTTGCTTTTTTTCTCATGATAGTGGAATGGTTTCAATCTTTCACCATTGACTTTAGTATTAACTGTGGGCTTTTTGTTGTAATTTTAATGTCTTTTTTATTTTTGAGGAAGTTCCCTTCTAATCCTACTTCCTTGAGTGTTTTTACCGTACGAGTATTGGATTAATTTTACCAAATCTTTTTAATGGTTCAAATGATGTGATGTGATGTGTTTTTTCTTTCTATTAATATTAACAGGTATTTTATTGATTTATTTAGTTACACTGAACTGCCTTTGCATTTCTAGGGTAAATCTCATTTGATCATGGTATATAATCCTCTTATTATGCTGCTAAATATTTTCAGTGATTTTTACATCTGTATTCTTACAGGTCTGAAGTTTTCTTTGATGTGTTTGTCTGTGGTATCAAGGTAATGCTAGCCTGATAGAATGAATTAAAAAGTAATTCCTTCTGTTCAATTTTTCTGGAGAATTTCTGACATTTGGTGCTTAATTCTTCTTTAAAAATTGGAAGAATTCACCAGTAATACCATGTGGCTCTATGCTATTTTCTTTGGAAGGATTTTGACTGGGAATTCAATTTCTTGATTTGTATAGATCAATTGAGATTTTCTTTCCTCTAAATCAGTTTAGGTTATTCATGTGTTTCCAGGAATTTTTCCATTTCACCTAGTTTTTCTAATTTTTTAGAAATAACTATTCCTCCAGTCCTTTTTATTATGTAATTTCATGGTATTGTAACAACTTTCTTACCTGATTTTATTAAGTTGTACTTATTTTCTCTTAATTAGCTTAAATATTTCTTGCTTTTTTTGATCTTTTTCAAAGAGCCAGCTTTTGATTTCATTTATTCTCTCTTTTAGTTTTTATTATCTATTTTCTTTTTTTTTTTTTTTTTTTTTTTTGCTGTAATCTTTACAGTATCCTTTCTCTGCTAGCTCTGGGTTTCACTTTTTTTTCCCTAGTTCTTTTTTTTATTGGTTTGGGATTTTTCTTTCTAATATCTGTGGTGGTTCTGACTAGATTCCAGAGTTCTTTAAAGGTTACATCTGGTGACTTTTGCCATCTCATTAGTTTTTTGTTGTTTTTTTTTTTTTTCTGTACAGTGATAGGGAGCACTGGAATTCCCTAGTCTTCTACTTCAGTGACATCAATCTCTGCCAAATCCTGCTCTGCGCTTCTAAGAGAATGTTATAGTGACTTCCTTGTAACAGCTACAGTTTAGTTTGGTCATATGAATGTATAGACATTTAAGGAATTGCCCAAAGTTTTTCAGGTAGCCAGTGTTTTTTTCTGAGGGTTTCAGAAATCCGGTACCTTTTAATCCAGGTCCCAAAAATTTATCTGGCAATGTTATTTCCCTGTAACTGATAGGAAAATGATACTTCTGGGACAAACAGGAACATGTGTTGGCAAATATTTGATGTCTTTCCATAAAAGCATCAGCTGAACATCTCAACAGATCCCTAGGAACATCAACAATAGAAGCAACTCATCTGAGTATCTTGAGAAGACGGTACACCTGGCTATTCAACCAGCCTCAGAAAACAAATGTGCCTGTCCTTCCCTCTATGTCTGTGGACTCTCTTACTAAGCAAGTTGCCCTTCCTCCCTCATTTCAGAGGTAGGTGAGATACCTGCAAAATGAGCATAAACAGGAAATACGGTGTTTGATCCTAAAGGTGTTATCTGTACTCAACATCTAAACATTCACCTCTGCATCTGCCACAAGCACCAACTATCATACCTGATGATACATTAAATGTTTCTTTCCACCTCACCCTATGAAACATTATCCCTCCTAGTAAGCAGGCCCCATCATAGTAAATCTTGCGGGATGACAGATGAAGGCATACTCAACATGCATTTGGGAATTTTACACTTTGAAAATGGAGAGCGTGATCAAAAACCTTTGAGGACTTCTTCCATTTTCATCCTTTGGATGCCAACAAGGCCCATTCTACATACTGCTCACTACTTCATTACCATCCTTAAGTGCCCCCAGTGGCTCTTCTGAGTTATATGTGATAAATTGACTGAAACCAAAAACAATATAGTAATTAATGGAAAAGCTAGTAATCATACATGACTGAATCCAGAAACTAAGCTTAGTCCTCTAATTCTAAAAATGGTTCTGAGTTAACCACTGTTTTCACCCCCATTTGAACAGATGAGAAATCCGACCTATAAAAGCAGTTTAAAAGTTTTTGGCCCAGAGTATAGGATTGCATTACCAGAAGTAACTAGTGCCAGATAGAGCCATCTATAATGAATCTACTGAAGATTCCTTGACTTAACCATTCATTGAAAATGATAAGGAACATCTAGATAACTTAGCAAAAATTAACAAACTAGAAACGACATATATGGATGCACAATGACTTCAAATCATGTGATAATATCTATTAAAATACATATGCTTAGTAGGCCATGGAAATAAAAGCAAAAGGGGACAAGTTTGAAAATATATATTTTAACTGTGTTAATGAATTTTTAAAAAATATATAGATAATCAAAGAGAAAGTGGGTAGATTTAATAACAGATTGAACATTGAAGAAATGGTTAGTGAATTTAAAAAAAGTGAATTATCCTAAAGACAGGATTTTAACATTTAAAAGAAAATAATGAAAAAAAAAATAAAGGTAAGCTTAGACTCTGATAAGTTCTAGATGATCTGGAGAATAGAGAATATAATTTTCAGTTACAAATAATTTCTAAAAATGAATAATGAAGAATCAACCTGTAAGAAGTTAAGAAAGAAAGGAATTTGAAACCAGGTAGACTAGTAACACATAATTTAAATCCAAACTAGTTCAATCTTATTTATTGTAGGGTAGGATTCCATTATATGAATATCCTGCTGTTTACCCATTTACCTGTTGATAGACAATTGAGATAATAATTTTTAATCACTGTGATTAAGGCTTCTTTGAAAATTTTTATACTTGACCTTTCTCTGAAATTGCATTTCTGGGTCATAAAGTACTCACCTTTATTTTTTCTTTTAACTTGAATCTCTCAGAAGTGTTTATATCATTTACATTCCATTTGCTCCCCATCTTTGCTGAAACTTGGCATTTTCCCAGTTTTTAAAACTTTTATAGTGGATTTTTATGAAGTATTATATTGGAAAAGAGATGGTATCAATATATCTGATGTTGAACATTTTTCTCTGGCCCTTTGTTTTCTGTAAAGTGTTTACCAATTTAGAAATTGGGTTCTTGTCTATTTATTTTTGAATTATGTGTTTTTAAATGTATTCCAAATACCAGTTCTTTATAAGACAGACATTTTGCAAATATTTTCCCCTGTTCTGTGACTTGTATTTTCAGTTTCTTAGTATTTATTTTTATGAAGTCAAACAGACCAATTTTTTTTTTCACTTTATACTTATTGTTTTCTGTGACCTGTGTAAAAATTTTTTGCCTAGTCCTATCAAATGTTCCTGTTTTGGTGAAAATGCTTTATGGATTTTAGATTGTATTTTTATATCTTTGATCAAAATTGAAATTTTGTGTGCATGTATGATAAAATTGTTCTGTATCAATACCAGTTACACCAGCACAAATCATTAGAAAAACTTTATTTTCCTGTATGACTGCTTTCATGCTATTGTTAAAAACTGAAGACCATTTGCATGTGCCTTTGTTTCTTGCTCTTTTAAAAGAAGTTCTATCCTGTTTGTTAATCTAATCTACACTCTATGGATTATGATAGCTTTCTAATCATTAAATTTTGGTTTTGGTTTTAGACATCTTCAAATTTACTTTTATACTTTTTCAGTATTCCTTTGAATAATTTAGGTCCTTTGCCTTTCCATTTCAGTTCTAGACTATGCTTGTCAATAAAGTTGCATTGACTGTAGATCAATTGGGAGAAGACTGCCATCCTAATAATGCAAATTCTTCCATTCTTAGTGTGTATATATATACACACACACACACACACTATATATATAGTATCTCAACTGTATATATACTATATATATATAGTATCTCATATATAGTATCATATATGTCTTTGATTTTTCTCAGCAATGAATTTTGTTGTGATTTTTTTTCCATGTAGAAGACTTAAACATCTAAAATATTTTTATCTACTTGTAATTGGGGTTTAAATTTATTTCAAAATATAGTACTAGAACATTAAAATACATTTACTTTTATATTTTTAAAAACTGGTAGCATACAAACCATGTAACATTTCACATTCTAGCCACTTGAAAGTATACAATTTACAATGTTTTGCTACTATTACCATCATCCATTATCAAATCTTTTCCATCATCCCAAACAATCTGTTTCCTTTAAGCATTAACTACCAATTCCTTATTCCTACCCTGGCATTGGTACCTTGCAGTGTAGTTTGTATCTCTATGAATTTGCTTGTTCTGCTTTTGTCATGTAAGTGAGATTATGCAATACTTGCCCTTTTGTTTCTACTTATTTCAGTCATTTACCTAGTTTTTTGCCTGCTCATTGTAGTTTCAGAACTTCTTTATGGTAAAATAAAATGTTTACCCATTTGTCTGTGGACAGATACTTGTGTTTCTTCCACATTTTGAGTATTGTGTATTATACAGCTGTGAACATTGGTGTACATGCTTATCCAATCCAGAAGTGGAATACCCAGATAATATGGTAATTATAATCTTAACATTCTGTTAAATTGTCAAATTGTTTTCCACAGTGGCTGTACCATTTCATTTTCCCACCAACAGTGAATAAGTATTCTTAGTTCACCATATTCATGCCAACTCTTATTTTCTAATTTTTGAATAATAGTCATTTTGGTGATGTAAAGTTTTGGTTTTAACTTGCATTTCCTAATGGCCAATGATGCTGAATATCTTTACATTAGTTAATTAGCCATTTACCTATCTAGTTTAGAGAAATGTCTATTCAGGTCTTTACTCATGTTTTATTTGTGGTGTTTGTCTTTTTGTTATTGAGAACTCTCCTACTCTAATGGGTCACTCTCAACCAATTCCCTTTTTTCAAGGCCTCTATTTACAAGTCCCCTCAGGAGCTTGTGTTGCCCAAACCTTTGTCTTTTATCTGCCACTGGATTTTCTTGACAGTGATTAAGGCAGAAAGGATTGATAGGGAAGAGATAATAGTACTAATACTTAGTGGGTAGAAATTACTAAATCCAGCTCCTTCAATATAAAGGTGAAAAAACAAAGGCTCATGGAGAAGAAAGTTATGCAAAAATCAGAGCATTTATATCTCCCGAGTTACACTGTGTCTTCTCTTGACATAATTAGAGAAGTTCCTGAAAATAAAAAAATAAAAAAATTGATATGGTTTCATTGAGATGTTTTAAGAAATTTAGAGTTTGGCTATATAGAGTCTGGCTCCACCTCTTTGATAACAAATGTGAATCAAAGTCACTTATTTAGCCAGTTTTTTTTTCCCCTCTAACATGGTATCACCTGAATTTCTGAGTAGCAGCCCTGGCATTAGTGTAGTGCCTAATGACAGTAAGGGTTAACCGAGTCCAGAGAACATTCATTTATTAAATTTCAAATATGTCTCTAGTGCCTGTAGACAGGTCCAGAGGAGCTCCCACAATCCAAAAAAGCCATATTCTGGCTCTGTATTTTCTTCCTCTTCATCTTCTTCATCGTCCATCTCATTACCAACATGTAGCATCACCTGATCTTTGTCTTGGAAAGGTTCTTTTTCCCTACAGTCTTTTTCCTGTGCCCATTGCTCCATTACAGCCTGCCCAACATCCATATTTTGTGTTCCCTGCTGTTTGGATGCACACATTTTGGGTGCAGAAGTTAGAGAGTGAAGATAGGCCTGTACCCCAACTTCCTGCCTCATTACCATAGAGGGCACCTGAACTGCCTTGTGCACCTGCTTGGTTTTCTTAGGGATTTGAATCCACTCCACTTGGTCAATTGGGGAATACGTATTGTGTCTCTGGCCCTGGCACAAAACTTTTGATATGGTTTCAATTTGGGTGTTGGTCTTTTCCAAGAACCTCTATGCCAGGTTCTATTCACTCCAGAGTTCCTTTGCTTAACCTGCCCGTCACCTGAGGTGCTACAGTATAGAGCCCACATTTTCAACTTGACCAAGTTCGAAGAGTGGGAGTTCTTGGTGCAGTTTCCTGGGTTGGTGGAGAAGTTTGAGTCTGTGCTAACTGTCAAATCTTTGGGCATGTCCTTGGCGTGGCTGAAGTCGTGGTATGGCTGGTCATAAGGGGCATAGTTGGTGTTGATGACCATGTTCATCTCTGTCTGGAGGCCCTCAGTTTGCACTGGGTTTTAGCCCTGTTTCTTTTTATATATGTGACTTGCAAACTGTAATTGTGGTCTCTAAAGATTTGCAGGAACCCGTTGGTCTGGTGATAGGTTTGGTGGCCAAAGAGTACAAATTCTGCCATGGAGAAGATGACACCAACTTGCTTGGCAAAATCTCTGGATGAGTGGCCCATGCTACTCCAATGGTTTGGCAGTGTTTGTAGTCCTCTAGGCTGCCCCATAGCTACTCCAGTCAAGAATCCAGATTAGTGGAGAAAGAGGGAGGATTGGTTGCTGTGACATTGCAGCTTTGTGGCTTCATTAAAGCAATAAGCAACAATCCTTCCGACATCATCCTTTGCTTGTTAGGACTTTAGGTCTTGTGGTCCTGTGTTTGGGAGTATAAGAGAGTACCGTATCCTATCAGACTGGCTTTTTTTTTTCAAGGTTTATTTTATTTATGTCCCCCTCCGCACCTTTCCCCCTTGCCACCTGCACTCATCTGCTCTCTCTGTCAATTTCCTGTGCCTTCTTCTCTGCCTGCTTGTCTTCTCTTCTTGTCTTTCTCTTTAGAAGGCATCAGGAATCAATCCCAGGACCCCTGACATGGGAGAAAGGCATTCAATCACTAGCACCACCTGGTTTGCTGCATCTCGTTGTCTTTCCTCAGCGGGGACATCTCCTTGCGGCGCAGGACAACTTACCACAAACTGCTTCTCATGGGTTCAACTCCTAGTACCTAAAGAATGTATCCAGTTAAATTAACTTGTTAATATAAAGATTTTTTAAATTCTGTTTTTCCTAATTCCATTATTTTGACCATTCCCCACTCTTATTATTTTTATTTTTTATTAGGGAAATTGTAAACAGAAAACTATCATGCAAATGTGCAGCATTCCCATACAACCTGCCTCCACCCACACATCACTGTGGAACATTTGTTACATATTTTAAGATAACATTGGACTATTACCACTAATTATCATTTATAGTATATAATAGGTATATCTTTTCCATATCCCATTATTAAAACAGTATTTCTTTGAATTTGATGCAAGAATATTGCAATATTGTTGTTAACTGCAGTCCATAGGTTACATTAATTGTATTTTCCCCATGCAACTAGGGGTAATTCATTTTTTATAATAATAATACATTTTATTTTTAGAAAAGTTTTAGAGTGCAGAAAACTTACACCAAAAGTTTAGGAGTTCCCATATAAAACACAATACAGTTTTCTCATTATTAATGTCTTACATTAGTGTTGTACATTTGTTATAATTGATGGCCTGGTATTTACATTATGGTTTACACTTCATATTGTACATTTTTAAAGGTTTTGGCAAATGTTTAATCATATATTCATCATCACAGTATCATACAGAGAAGTTTCTCTGCCCTAAACATGCCCTGTGTTTCATGTATTCATCCAACTCCCTCCCTTCTCAATCCCTGGCAATCACTCTTTATATCAATCTTGATAACTAAAATAACAGTAACACTAATTTTGTCTGTAGCTGTACTCCCCCTTATGTTTGTACATTCCTTAATCTTGAGAAATTTGGGGTGGTGTCTGCTCTGACTACTGTAGGCTGAGAGGGAACTTAAATATTATGGGGCAAAAAGAAGAACTGTTTTGCTTTCCGTTCTAGATACTCTTTTTTGGGGGGGGATGGGACTTGTCCAACATCATCCTTTTGTTAGTTGTCCAGGGCAGGAATAGGAGTTGCCCACAACTCAGCTGGGATTCAGGGTTCAAAAGATATTGAACAATCCAAAGATTTAAGACTCTGAGTGATAAGTTGAACAGGTATATTGAAATATTATAGGTTTAAATAAAAGGAGTAAAATAATCATGAGTAGGGGAATTATAAATGATTATAACTATTATATTTGAGAAATAGATGTTCATATATTCCCAAATATAGCCCACTGAGGATATAATGATTTCATGATGTTCTGTCCTTCTTGTATGGTGTCCACTTGTCCCTAGAGCTCATAGAACTTTCATTTGAGGTTTTGTCTCCTGTGCAGTTTGTGAAATCTACCTGAAACCTGTGTATATGTAACCTCCAGAATGACCTCCCAATTCACTGTGAAATATCTTAGGCAAAAAACTCTATTTTATTTACTATTTCCACGTTTCAGTCAAGGTCTTTATCCAAATGCATTGCTGATTAATGTTGTAGGATTCCTCCATGCCAGGGAGGATTATTCCCAGGAGTCATGCCCGATTTTTGGTGGTAGGGTAATGAGTTTGCAGAGTTTGGCTTAGAGGCTTCATTTGATTAACAAGATGGTTTTAAGGAGATGACTTTTAGGCATTATAAAATTAGTCTGTTTGATTTTAGAAAGAATAAGCTTCAGAAGTACAAGCATTATGATCAAGGGCTTGACATATTGGCCTGTTTTTCATTAGGCACAGCTTTTCTATTCCAGAGATTTTTGCCATTTTGTTTGAGAAAGTAGCAGGACTTAACTAGGATGAAAGTTTAATATTTTGTTAGCTACTATATGGGACCCCTATCAAGAGAAAATGGAAAATAGGTTACCAGGAGATAGAAGGGGAATAGAGATTGGTGAACTAATGCTTAATCTGCAGAACTTAAAATTAGGTTGATTTTAATAGTTTGGAAATATATACAGGTGATGTTAGCATAGTGATGTGAGTTTAATTAACAACACTGAAATGTGAGTGTGAATGTGGTTAAAAGGGGAAGTTTTAGGTCATCCATGTTTCTAGAAGGAAAACTAGAGAACAAAATGGGAAATGTGTACCACATTGAATGCTGAGGTGGCTGAGGACTGTGGTTAATAATGCAAGTACAAGAAAGTTCTTTCAGGATCTATACCACAGGTATGTAACTACTACAGGGTGTTGATAGTGGGGTGATAATATGGTGAAAAATTGTACCCAAAGCATATTTATTTATGTGGAATGTAAGTGAATTCTTGTTGTCATAGCTATGTAATCAACATTTATATTTTTAAGAACCAACATTTTTGGCTTATCCAGTTTTCTGTTTGCCTGTTTTCCATTTCAGTTATTTCTACTTGCTTTCTGTTTACTTTTCTCTTTTTTCTAGCTTCCCAAGGTAGAGTTATAGGTATTTTTATATAGAGTCTGGGTATTGAAACCTTACCAGATTATGTAAGTACCTACTATTTTTTCCAATTCTTAGATTGTTTCTTCACTACCTAATGTTCTTTGGTCTGTTGTTTTTAAAAATTTTGATAAGGTTCGATTTACATATGCTTCTGGCATAAAGTCTAAGAATCTATTGTCTAGCACAAGGTCCTAGATATGTTTCCCTTTGTATTCTTCTAGGAGTATTATAGTTTTAGTTTTTATATGTCTTATTATATTTATTAGTCTTCTACTTAAATCTTTGATCCATTATGCATTAATTTTTGAATATAGTATAAGGTAGGGCTCCAATTTCATTCTTTTACAAAAGTATATATATTTTTTAAGGTTTATTTTATTTATTTCCCCCTCTGCACCCTGCCCCCTTGCCACTTGCACTTGCTGTCTGCTCTCTCTGTCCATTCCCTGTGCTTTCTTCTGTGTCTGCTTGTCTCGTCTTTCTCTTTAGAAGGCATCAGGGATCAATCCCAGGTAGCTCAATCACTAGAGCTACCAGTTTGCCTCTTCTCTCATTGCTGTTCCTCAGCACAGCCATCTCCCTGCGGCACGGGACAGCTTAAAACAGTGCAGTCCAGCTCTCTACAGCATGTGCAAGCTCACCTTCACTGGGGGGCCCTGGGAATCAAACCTGGGACACCTCATATAGTAGGTGGGAGCCCAGTCACTTGAGCCACATCCACTCCCAGCCTGGCTTCCTGACATACCTAATTTCCACTTCCATTTTCTGCATTAAAAGCAAAATGGCATCTACATATCATATTTCTTCTTCTTGGGGGTGTGTACACTTTGCCCCTGAAATTGGAGAGTTCCAGGTAAATATCTCTAGACCAAGTGAGGGCTTTTAGGGAACATCAGGAATTTGAGTTTTCAGTTAGGGATAAAAGATAAGAACTTTCTCAGCTTCCTTTCCCTATGGTCTATATAAGAGGAAGAGGGTGTAGGGGTGGACAAGGCCACTTGTATGTAGATTTCACTTTCCAGGTGAGATGCAATACTGGATCTGACTTGCACTTAGCACCTCTCTCCTTAGCCAGGCCTCCTTCCATCCAAACCATTGGTAGTTGGGAAGGTAGTTGTCACCAGCAGGAGCATGGAGTCTAGACAAGGTAGCCTTGGTTTATCTTGGGAAATGAGGAATACCAAATATTTGCTCAGCTGCTGCTAACTATTAAGCTTTCTATCTCATAAATGATGAGTAAATGCTCAGTGCTTGATGACAAGAAAGCAGATCCTGCCTGAGGATAATACAAAGAAACTGGGAACATTAGTTCCTGAATCTGGCAGGCCCTCTTTCTGAGGTGAGAGAGTAACCCCGTCCTAGTTGAGATCTTTTTTTCTGGCTTTTTCAGGCCTCCTTCTAGCTGGCTGCTGCTGTCCATGCTTCAGCTGATGAACTATCTCATAACTCACACCCACTTCAGTGGACCAAAAAGCTCAAAGGATAATGAGACTTCCTTGGCCTATTTTATAACACCTCCTCCCTCCCTGACAAGCAAACCCTCATTCCTTTGATGTGAAAAATGGCATGGAGCAGTGTGTATATATGTTGCAGCTGAAGGATACAGTTGCATGTTGTCTATGTTAATGTTTATGTTTGAATGAGAACTTTTCACCCCAGGCTCTTGGAATTTAGAAGAGAAAGCAGGGAGAGAAACCATCAAAATTCTCTGGAACTTTTTCAGAACCTTCAAAGCAATACATATTTAACTTTAAATAGTTATCACTCTTATTTCACTGAACAATAATGAGTTCCAGAAGTGAATTATTGTAATTCATGGTTTGGGGGAAATAGTTCTTATTATTTCAAGTTATTAGACACATGTGCATAGAGCTATGTCATATTTTTATCCTTTTTTTTTCTTTTACAATCACCTCGTTTTTTAAGAGACATTTTTTATCATGATAGTCTTAACAAAATATGCCATTTTAACTATTTAAAGGGTAAAATTGAGTGGATTTAATTGTTGGCATTTTGAATGTGGTATTATAATTTTATGCTGTTGACACCATTACCAAAATTTTAATCACCCAAAACAGAATCTCAATGATCATAAAGCATTAATTTTCCTTTTACTCCTGATCCCAGCCCCTTGTAACCTATGTTTTAGCTTCTGACTATGAATTTACATATTCTAATTATTTCCTACTTATGAGAATATGTAATACTTGTCCTTTTGTGTCTGGCTTATTTCACTCAGCATGATGTTTTCAGAGTTTCTTTGTGTTATAGTACATACCAAAATTTCATTCATTTTTATAGCTAAGTAATTTTCCTTTGTATGTATGTACCATATATTATTTATTCATTCTTCTTTTGATGTACATTTGGATTATTTCCACCCTTTGACTATTGTGAATAATGTTCCAATGAACATTGACATTGATGCTACTATGAACATTCTCAATCTTTTTGAGTCCCTGTTTTCAATTCTTTGGGATATTGATCTAGATGTGGGATCCCTAGGCCACATGAAAATCCTCTTCTTAAATTTTGAGAGACTATCAATTTGTTTTCCACAGTGGTTTCACCATTTTACATTCCTGCCATCAGTGCACAATTGTTCCAAGCATGTCGCAAATTCGCCAACATTTGTCATTGTCAGTTTTAAAAATAGTAGTTTTACCCATGTTGTCTCATTATAGTTTGGGTTTGCTTTTCTTAATAGCTAATGTGGTTGAGCATCTTTTCACATGTTTATTGGCCATATTTGGAAAAATTTCTATTCAAGTCCTTATCCAATTTTCAAATTGTCTTCTAGTTGGTGCATTTTAGGAGTTCTTTACATGTTTTGGATATTAATCCCTTATCACATATATGATCTGCAACTATTTTCTCCCATTCTGTCTTTGTCTTTTCACTTTCTTGATAATGTCTTTGATGCACATTTTTTTTATTTTGAAGTTAAACTTATCTATCTTTCCTTCTACCCCCCAAATTTTTGATACCAGCACTGCAGCAATACCAAAATCAAACATCAGAAAAGAAAAATTATAGCCCAGTAATTCCTGCGAATATAAACTCCAAAGTTAATAACAAAATATTAGCAGATAGAATCAAATCTATATTAAAAGATTAGCCAAGTGATTTTTTGTTGAAATCTGAAAATTTGAAAATTTTGATATGTAAACTCTAAGTCAGATACTTCCCTTTCCATGAAAGTTTGCAGTTTTGTTTTATTCTTTCTTATTTTTGAAGACTGAAGTAGTTTGTTAAATGATTTTTCCAAAGTACTATGCAAAGTCTGATTTTCCTAATGCATATGTAGTCACTGAAGGCTCTGTTCCTTAGCTTTTATTCAGCTGCTGTTAGGACAGAGATTTCCCTGAATGACAGGGTGAAACAAAAATAGACAGAAAAGCACATTTCTACCAGCTTTTTCAAATTGACTGTGTGCTAGGGCTTTCCTTTAGCACACAGTTGGCCTTGCACTGGGCCTGTAGAACAGTCTGAGATGAAAGCTTAGGTTCCTCTCAGGTCTTTCCATACATCTTGTCCCATTCAGATTTATAAGGCAAACATATGGCCTTATAAATTCCCTTGTATATGCAAGCATTCCAGATGCCTCACTTTGCTTAGTTATTCTTCAAATATATCCTTTCCTTCTAAGTTCCAAGCATTTATTATATATTCCAGTGGGTAATCTTTTGCTTTAGGCTGCTATAGTTAGATTATTTTCTTACAGGGTTTTAGCAGATACACCTGTCGCTTCTTCCCTTCTCATTTTATGCTGAATTCTGGGACAGGTGAGACAGAGATAAGCATCCTGGATGAGCCCTTCAGGCTGCCACCAGAAACGTTTTGATAAATACACACTCCCTAATCCGTAAATAAGGTGGTCTCTGTTCCTTTCAGAATCCAGAACTTGAAGCACTTAGTAGAAGACTGAGCTTCCATTGTGCCAAGGTGGGGAAGGACACTAATCCCAGTAAAATTGCCATGAGCCTTTACCATCATTTTTTAAAAAATTTATTCAGCAGTTTGAGATATATTCACATACCATAAGATCTGTTCAAAGTGTGTAATCAGTGGCTTTTAGTGTAATCACAATGTGCATTTATCACAATTTAGACCATTTCATTACTCCAAAAAGAAAAATTCCACACTCCTTAGCATGCTTTTCCCAGCCCTATATAACCTCTCATCCAATTTCATCTTTATAAATTGATTTATATTTACATTTTATATAAATGGTACCATACACTATGTTACACAATAAACAGTTCATATAGCGCAGTCATACAGTATTTGTCCTTTTGTGTAAGGCTGGCTTGACTCAAAATAATGTCCTCCAGGTTCAATCATGGTCCCATATGCTTTATGAATTCATTTCTTCTTAAGCTGAATAATCATCATAGTTTGTTTTTCCATTCAGCTGGATTATTTCCAACTTTTGGCTATCATGAATAATGCCACTATGAACATTGGTGTGCACATGTCTGTTTGTGTCACTGCTCTCAGTTCTTATGGGGAAAAAAACCAGTATTGCAAGTCACAAATCTATCTTTTCCTTGTTTAGGGACTGTCAAACAGTCATCCACAGTGGCTGTACCTCTGCATTCCAACCAACAGAGAATAAGTGTTCTTATCTCCACATCCTTTCCAACACTTAGTAGCTCTCTGTCATTTCAGTACTGGCCATTCTGACAGGATGAAATTATTTCTTATTGTAGTTTTGATTTGCAATTCCCATTTCTTTATGTGTTTTTTTTTTTTTTTTGCCATTTATATTTCTTTCTACAAATGTCTATTCAAATCTTTTGCCCATTTTTCAATCAGGTCACTTGTCTTTTCATTGTTGAGTTGTAGCATCTCTTTATTTATCATGGGTATTAAACCCTTACTGGACATGTGATGTTCCAGTTATTTGCTCCCATTGAGGCAGCTGCCTTTTCACCCTTTTGACAACGTTCTATGAGGTGCAAAATTGTTTAATTTTGAGAAGGCGCAATTTCTTTCCTTCTTTCTTTTGTTATGCAGGCTTGGGGTATAACGTCCAAGAAACATTCACCTCCCACAAGGTTTTTAAGAAAGTTCCCAACATTTTCTTCTGGTAGTTTTATAGTCCCGGTTTTATATTTTAGGTCTTTAATCCATATTGAGTTGATTCTTAAGTAGGGAGTGAGATAAATGTCCTCTTTCATTTTTTTGGTCCAGTTTGCCCAGCACCATTTTGTCCCATTAACATGGACTTGGTAGGTTTGTCAAAACTCAGTTCAGGGAAGTGGATTTGGCTCAGCTGATAGAGCATCTGCTACCATATGGAAGGCCCAGGGTTCAAACCCAAGGCCTCCTGACTCATGTGGTGAGCTGGCCCATGAGCAGAGCTGATGCACACAAGGAGTGCCATACCTTTCAGGGGTGTCCCCTGCATAAGGAAACCCCACCCTCAAGGAGTGTGCCCCTGGAAGGAGAACCACCCCATGTGATGAAAGCACAGCCTGGCCAGGAGTAGCACTGCACATGTGGAGAGCTGATGCAGTAAGATGATGCAACAAAAAGGAGATACACATTCCCAGTGCCACTAGCAAGAATGCAAGTAGATGAAAAAGAACACACACGGCAAATGGACATAGATAGCAGATGATGGGGTGGGGGGTGGGGTGGGAGAGAAATAACTAACTAACTAACTAAATAAATCTAAAAAGAAAATCAGTTGACTGTAGTGGTGAGGGTTTATTTTTGGACTCAATTCTGTTATACTGAATGATGTGCCAGTACCTTGCTGAGGTTTTTATGCCAGTACCGTGCTGAGATTTTTTTGTTTGCTTTTTTGTTTTATAGAAGTATGAGGGATCAAACCCAGGACCAGGTACATGCTCAACCCCTGAACGACATCTGCTCTGCCATGCTGATTTGACCACTGTATCTTTGTAATACATTTCAAGGTCAGACAATGAAATTCCTCCCATGTCACTCTTCTTTTTTAGAATTCTTTTGACTATTTGGGTGTTCTTTCCCTTCAAATGAATTTGGAAATTGCTTTTCTATTTCTGTGCGGTAGACTGTTGGAATTTTGATTGGTAGTGCACAGAATCTAAATCATTTTGGTTCTTGCCCCTGATCTTAGAGGGAAAGCTTTCAGTCTTCCCACTGAGAATGATGTTGGCCATAAGTTTTTCATATATACCGTATATCATATTGAGGAATTTTCCTTTCATTCCTATCTTTTGATGTGATTTTATTAAAAAAGGATGCTGGATTTTGTCAAATGTTTTTTCTGCATTGACTGAAACAAACTTAAAGGTTTTTCACCTCAATTTGTTAATATGGTGTATTATGTTGATTTATTTTCTTGTGTTGAACAAGGCTTGGTCATGATATATAAGATTTTTGTTTATTTTTGTTAGGTCTAACTCATTCATCATATTGTTCAAGTTCTCTGTTTCCTTGTTGATCTTCTGTCTAGTTCTATTTAATGATGTGATTTGGGTATTGAAGTCTCCAATGACTATTGTAAAGATACCTATTTCTTCCTTCAGTTTTCCCAGAGACTGTCTCACGTATTTTGGGGCTCTGTGGTTAGGTGCATATATATTTATGACTTATATCTTCCTGATAGATTGGTCCTTTTATTAATATACAATTGCCTTCTGTATCTCTTATAAATTTTTTCGTTTAAGATTTGTGTTGTCTGATATAACTGCCTTGGTCTTTTGCTCATTGTTTGCATAGAGTATCTTTTTTTTCAGCCTTTTCCTTTCAGCCAGTTTGTATCCTTGGGTCTGAGGTTAGTCTCTAGGAAGCAGCAAATGGATGGCTTATGTGTTTTATCCAGTCTGTCAGCCTATGTCTTTTGATTGGTGAGTTTAATACATTCACATTCATTGATAGTACAGTAAATACATTATTTGCTTACACCATTTTATTTCTTTGGTTTTCGTGTGTCATATGTTACTTCCTTTTGTCTTTTTACTCTTTTGGGTACACTTTCTGCTATTCTCTCTTCTATACTCTCCTCCAAGCCTCTCTCTCCTTTTTCTTTGTCACTAAGATTTCCTTTAATATTTCCTGCAAATGTGGATTCATTTTTTACGAACTCTCTTCGTTTCTGTTTGTGAACATTTATACTTTCCTTCATATTAAAGGTCAGTTTTGCTGGATAATGAATTTTCAGCTGGCAGTTTTTCTCTTTCAGTATGATCAATAAATAATACCACTGTCTTCTCACTTCTGTGGTTTCTGATGAGAAATCAACACTAAGTCTTACTGGGCGTTCCTTCTTTATGAAGCTTTGCTCTTTTGCGCTTAGAATTTTCTCTTTATTTTTGACATTTGACATTCTGAGTAGACTGTGTCTTGAATAGGCCTTTTGTTTTATTATAATTAGGGTATGGTGTGCTTCTTGGACATCTAAGTTCATCTCTTTTGTGTGAATTGGGAAGTTTTCTGTTATTATTTCCTCATATGCACTTTCTACCCTTTTCCCCTTCTATTCTCCTTTAAGAACTCTCACAACACATAAGTTGTTGCTTTTGATGTTGCCATATAGCTCCCTGGGCCTCTACTCAATTTTTTCCATTCTTTTCTCTCTGTGTTCTTTTTCTCTGCAATCTCAACTCTTCTGTGTTGATTTTTGTTTGAGTTTTATCAATTAACATCTGATTTTTATTTTTATTGAAGTATATCATTCATTCATGAACACACATAAACATTAATTGTATAGTAAAGATTGCAAACTTACAAAATAAACATATATAACATCATATACATCTGCTATTTTATGCCTCTCATGTATGCCTCTCAAAGACACTTATTGTGTCTTTCATTTCTGGGAGCTCTAAATTTCTATTCAGGATTTAAAATTCTTTGTGCCCCCTTAATGTCTTCTTGATGTCATTTATCTCTTTAGGCATATAGTCTTTTATCTCATTAATTTTATTTTGGAAATTTTTGTGTATCTTGTTAATTAGACATCTTACATACTGTGTCTCTTCTCGGGTTTTGATATATTCTGTTTTTGGGGCCATGTTTTTCCATTTTCTTACTATGGCTCATAATTTTTTGCTATTCTATAGATTAGGATGGTAGTTTACTCTGATGTTCAATTTCTCTTTTGTAGGGATTTAGTGGCAGGAGCTTATGTGTTACTGCTTCTTTGATTCTTGGTTCAACCTGGATTGTTAAGATTTTCTCTGTTAGTTGCTAAGCTGGGCTCTAGGCGTGCATTCTTGCTTCCTAGGCCCTTTCTAGAAAGGTTGTAAAGGCTGAAAAGCCTCCCTTATTTCAATTTCCTCACATGCAGTTCCTTGGTCTGCCAGTAGATAGCACCCTTTGGCAGGCCTCTCAGTTCAATACCTGATCAGGGTATTGTTCCAGTGTTCCAGTGCAACACACCTGCCTGGATGCTAAGAAACTTGTAATTCAAACTTTCTCAGAGATAGTGTAGTCTTTTCTGCCCACCTCCTCCTTTTACCCAGCAGGAAATAATTCCACTCTCTCTGAAGCTTCAAAAAACAATTCTGGTCCGTAGAGTGTGAGACTGAGAAGATTGGAGCCTTTTAGTTTTCTGCTGGCTGCCAAGGCAAGCAATAGCACAGCTCCTCTCAGGTGGTAGACTCCTGTGATACAGCAGACCAAATCTGTGGGTCAAAAGCGGATTCAGCCTTAGGCTGTGCCCCCTCTCTCTCCCTTTTCCTTGTGAGATGGATCCCTGGGGTCCCCTCTGTAGCCTCTGTCCTAGAGGCCTGAGGTTCAGAAGTGTCTTTAGTTGGGGGGAGGCTGTCAGCAGTAGTAGGCATGGCTTTTAACTAATTTTGCTATTACAGTTCTTTTCCTTTGTCCCTCTTTTCTGGTAGCGTACAGCTTTCCTCTGGTGTCCTAAATCCTACAAGATGCTTTTCTCCAACATTGTTGTGTGTCCTCTAGCTGTTTTTCTGGGAGAGTAGAGAATCCTGTGTCTTTCCAGTCTGCCATCTTCCCAGATAAATTTTCCTATTATTTTTATATATTTATTTTATTTCTTTTTCTCAGTCTGCATTTGTTTAGTTGCTGTACACTTTGACTGTTTTCCAGGATTCTGAGGAAGTTTTTTCTGCCAGTGTGTGCTTATTTCTGTAAGTGAGTGGAACTTTGGAACTTTTTTCTCTACCATGATATTGTTACCTAGAGACTTTCTAAAACATTCAACTTTGTTTTTGTGAGAGGCAAAAAAGCCCTCTTCTCTCTTTAGGTTTACCTAATATGTAAATAACCTGTCAAGTGTAACATCAAGCATAAAAGGCTTATGTAGGCTGCAGGACAGGCAGTTGACTGATGAAAAACTTACAATTCAGCTGGTTAAAAGGGAACATCCTAATTAATTTCTTAATATCTGGAGGGTCTGCAATGATAACCTTTTTCATTTCTAAATTTGGGAATTTCTGGCTTTTATTTTTTTTCAGTCTTATAAGTAGTTTATAAGTTAGTTTTTAAAAAATTTTGTTTTGCTATTTGAATTTGAGCATATTTACTCATAAATTTCAATTAATCTTGTTCTTTTTTTAGCAGCTGGCCAAGAAAAAACTTAGTTTCCAATGCATGGATTAATGGAGTTTGTTCAGACCCCATAATAATTTGAAGTATAAAGGAGACATTTTCATAAATAGTATAAATGTTTATGGTTTTAGGTTTTTCATTAAAAATTCATGAAATTTCTCAGAACATACAGAAATTTATTCAAATAATTGTACCTGTTTCACATTCATATTTGTACCCTTATTCTAGCATTGAAGTAATCTTCAGCACCTGCAAAAAAAAAAATTCCCATATACTTCTTTCTCCATGGTTCAAAATGATAAAACTCAGCAGACACAGAATAAAGAGATCATTCTGCAGAAGTGCTAAAAATCATCTGTTGTAGTGAGTAAACACATCTAGGGAGGTTCTGGGATTAGCAACCCATATGATATCACAAAGTGGGAGAATAATCCCAAGAGCCATTCATCTGGGCCAAGAGAAAACTTTTATTCTGGAAATTCAGTTGCCCATCTAAACACTATTTGCAGCCTTTCAAAGGAAGATTCTGAGATCTTCCAAAGCAATTGCTGAAAATTTGCCAGATTGTGTTAAAGGAGGTGGTAAAAAACTCAAAGCAGTTGGCCCTCCTGACCTGCCAAGGTGTCAGGGGAGCGCATTGAGTAGAGTTCCCAGGATGGTCGGGGCCCCAGAAGCTGCCTTCTTCACCTGGAATGCATTGCTGCACCAGGTGTCTGGTACTCAGGTTGTTGATCCCCTAAGCCACCAACATGGTCTTGCTTCTGTCCTCCAGCCCTGCAGATGACGCAAGGAAGGGACTGATATGCCTCATCACACATCAGCTGCATCACCCAGTCTGGCTGATACAATTGTTGTTTTATTTCTAAGATACATTATATCTTCAGATAATAGGATTCATACTTTCTTCCCTCAGTGAATAATTCTTGCACATTTTACTTGTTTGGTATGTAGATTCCATCCCTCATTATATGCTATTAAATTAACTTACATTGAATCAAATTTTTTAGGCTTTTAGTTTCTAATATGATCATAAACCTTACTAAATGTGTAGAAAATGTGATTTTCACATAGAAGTCCATCTGACATGAGGTTTCTTAGAGATTTCTTACTCTATACATGCCTCCAAATAATTCTTACTCAATTGTTGAAGTTTACATGAGACAATGATGAGGCAGTTCTTAGGAAGGTATATCAATTTGTGTTTGTACCATAGACAAGGGAAACAGAGTGTCATTATTCTTGGAAAGTCTGACCACACCTGGAGTATTTTTGCCTGAAATGGATACTATATGCCCTATGTGACTGCCATGTGGCAACCATTGTGCTACTTGCATTACATGCAATTAATTTTAACCCTATAAGATAGTATTAATATCCTCTGATGAGGGAATTGAGACAACTGAGATCAAGTAGGTTGTCACACAGCAGTAAGTGGAAGGGTCAGGATTCAAACAAGTCTTCATAAAACATCCGTGAAACTGAAGAGCAAACACAGTGGGGAAAATTTTGGCAAATAAAAATCCAAGAAGGGTATGAGTTCATTTAAATAAATAAAACTGAGAGGAATATGTTATGCCCAAATAACAAAAGGGAGATTATAAACTATCAAAAATATTTGAAGGACTCTTGTAAGGAAAAGGGATAGAATTAAGTGAGAACAGCACTTGCATTTATATTGTCCAGTATTATCTTCAAACTCCTCTAAATATCCTGAACACCACTGGTTTCCACTTTTTTTAATCCCTTCTAAAACCCTTCCATCTTAATAATTCCTCAGTCTGTAATTAACAGCCTTCTCTGTATCCTTAGCCCTTCTCTGATCTGATGTGATCCCTGTCACATCCTGACCTAGAGAGAAACTTAGGTTTCCTTTCTGAAGACCCCTGGCCTGCATACAACCAGCCAGAGCTGTTCATTCACTCACATGCCTGGTTGTAGGACTGGGGAAAAAATTGCCTTGGTTCTGGCTCCCTGTTACCATTTGCAGACTATCACCTGTAAATCCCTGTGTTCTTGATGTGTGCAATTTTCCAGCCTCTCTTCCCTTCTCATGTAAATCCATGTGTTCTCTTGAGGTGTCCACCACTTTCAAGCCCCTCTTGCCAATTCATGTAAATCCCTGTGCTCTCTTCAGGTGTGCATCACTTTCCAGCACCTCTTCGCTTCTCATGAAATTCCCTGTATCTTGAGGTGTCCACCACTTTCCAGCCCCTCTTCCCATCTCATGTAAATCACTGCCCCTCTTCCCATCTCATGTAAATCACTGTGCTTTCTTGAGGTGTCCAGCCCTTTCCAGACCCTCTTATCTCATGTAAATCCCTGTGCTCTTGAGGTTTACACCACGTTCTAGTTCCTCTTCCCATCTCATGTAAATTCTTATGGTCTCTTGAAATGTACACCATTTTTGAGCTCTTCTTCCCATCTCATGTAAATTCCTGTGCATCTTGAAGTGTGTACCACTTTGTAGCCCCTTTTTCCTTCTGTGTAAATCCCTGTGCTCTGTTGAGGTGTGGACTGCTTTCTGGCCCCTTTTTCTTTCTCACATAAGTCCCAGTGCTCTCTTGAGGTGTGCACCACTTTCAAGCCCCTCTTTCTATTTGATGCAAATCACTGCACTCTCATGTGTTTACCACATTCTTGCCCCTCTTTCCATTTTGTGGAAATCACTATACTCTTGACATGTGTACTTTCCTGGCCTTCTTCCATCTCCTGTAAATTCCTGTGCTTCTTGAGTTGTGCACCACTTTCCAGCCCTCTTTCCATCTAATATAAGTCAGTGTACTTTCTTGAAGAGTCAGCCATTTCCAGCCCCTCTTCCCATTTTATGTAAATCCCTGTTCTCTTGAGGTGTGCTCCACTTCCTTGCACCTCTTCCAATCACATGTAAATTCCTGTGTTCTCCTGAGCTGTGCACCATTTAACAGTCTATCTTCCCATCTGATGTAAATCCCTGTGCTCTCTTGATTTGTGTAACACTTTCCAGCCCCTTCTCCCATCTCATATAAAGTCCTCTGCTCTTGAAGTGTGCACCGCTTTCCAGTCCCTCTTCCCATCTAATGTAAATCTCTGTGCTCTTGGGGTGTGCACCAATTTCCAGGCCCTTTTCCCATCTCATGTTATTCCCTGTGCTCTTAAAGTGTTCACCACCTTCCAGTCCCTCTTCCAATTTTATGTAAGTCCTTGTGCTCTCTTATGATGTGCACCACTTTCTAGCCCCTCTACCTATCTACTGTAAATTCCTGTGCTCTTGAGGTGTGCCCCTCTTCCCATTATATATAAATCCCTGTGCTCCTGAGTCGTGCTCCACTTTCCATCCCCTCTTTTCATCTCATGTAATTTCCTGTACTCACTTGTGGTGTGCACCACTTTCCAGCCTTTCTTTCCATCTCATGTAAATCCCCATGCTCTCTTGAGTAGTGCACTTTTCAGTCCCTCATCCCTCTCTTGTAAATCCCTATACTCCCTGAACTGTGTTCCACTTTCCAGCGCCTCTTCACATTGCATGTAAATCCCTGTGCTGTCTTGAATTATGCACCACTTTCCAGCCCCTCTCACCATGTCATGTAAATCCCTATGCTCTTTTGAGAAGTGCACCACTTCCCATCACAATTTTCATGGTCATGTATAGACTTCTTATTTCCTTTATTGAGAAGGTGTGTACCTACCATAGGGCCTCCCCTTCCACTTGGATCTGGGTAACTTAATCTGATCCATCATGCCTTTTTTCCCCTTGGTCTCCTCATTCAGAGATCTCTTTCTCTGCTTCACTCATTCTCTCCTATAGCCATGGATCTGCACCCTAGCATCTGGCAGAAATACACCATCTATAATATATCAATTTTACCTGGCTCTGTAGCTTCCTCTCCCCCTACAATCAAAGTTACTGTCTATCAACTTCATCTACAACATTCATTTTTTTCTTGACTCCTATTTGTTCACTTGTATTTTACTCATTTTGGAATCTACCTTGTCTCACTTCGACTATATTATGTCTATTATTCTACCATATTTCAGGCTCAATTTAGTCCTGTATATCAGTCCAAATGCCTTGAATATGGGCTGTTATGGAAGTTATAACTCAAGTACAAATATAGATTATGACAATGAATATATTCATGCTGCTTCACATTTATGATCTTCAACTGCGTTCTTAACTCTGCTTTGGAGTAGTTTTGTTTTATGAGTGAGGTTTCCTATGTTCTCTCATGAATGATAATAAATTCATAATATTGATATAGGATATTAATGATTGGGTGGGTTGGGGGGAAAGTGCACCAAATGAAAGTGACAATACTCTTTCATAGTTGCAGGGTTTGGTGGAAAAGAGATATTTGGGCACCTTTTATGATGATATGCATGTTTTGTAAATTCACAATGATATTTATTGTTTATGTGCATTTATGTGTAAGTGATACACTTCAATAAAATTTTATTTCAAAAATAGCAAAGTCTCCTTTTCTGCAGAGGTTTGAAAATTCCCTTGTTTTCCTGAAAACCTCCACCTTATTTTTTTCACAACAAAACTATAAACCACAAAGAATAATTCCTTAATCTCCTGCCATCAACCTTAAAACTTGCCTGAGTCTACATATTCTTTCTTCCTTTTATGTGGGGAAAGTTCATTTATTCTGTTTGCTGCTGTCATTTTGTCCAATTTTCTTCAGATACCTTACATGACCAAAGATTTTCTGTATTACGCTTCTCTTTCACTACTAACTCCTATCTCCTTCTCAACAATATTTACAAGCTGCAACCTTAAAAGCAAAATGAAATCAAACCTTCTTGGTCTTTTTCAAATATAGCAAATGTCTTTCTTCCTCATTATAACCAAGTACTCTGAAGGGATTCCACTCCTATACCTCCACCTTCTGATGGATATGTCAACAACTGACTCTTCTCTTTGATCTCTACTGAAACCTTCACTGGAATTGCTGAAGACTTCCCTTTCGCTAAAAGCAGTAGCATTATAAATACAATTATAATATCAGTTTATACCATAAACCTCTGGCATCAAATGAGAGGTTTCTGCAATTATATCGGCTTCCAAGATCCATACTTTCCTGGCTTGTATTTTCTTTACTGTTTTTTCTGCTCTCCAAACAAAGCTGGTCTTCAAATCAAGCTCTCTCATAAGGATATTGCTGTGGAGCCTCATATTGTTTATTAAAATTTTTTAAATTTGGCAAGATATAGGTTTATGAATAATCATGTAAAAAGCATGGTGTTCCCACATACTTGCCCCCATTGACATGTTTCATTAGTTTTTCTTCCCCCACCCCTTGTGGCTTGCTTGCTGTCTGCTCTGTGTGTCCATTCACTGTGTTCTTCTGTGTGTCTGTATTTTATTTTTATTTATTTACCCCCACCTTGCAGCTTGCTTATTGTCTGCTTTCTGTGTCCATTTCCTGCACACTGTTCTATGTTTTTGTTTTGTCTCTATGTCTATATCTATGTTTTGTCTCTCTTTTTTGTTGTGTCATCTTGCTAAGTCTGCTCTCTGTGGCGCTTACTTGCCAGTGACTCTCTGCAGCTTGTGGCCAATCCTTTCTTAACCAGGAGGGCCTGGGAGGGGGACCCAGGGCCTTCCATATGGTAGATGTGAGCCCAACTGATTGAGCCACAGTTGCTTTCCTGTTGCATTAGTTTTTATGCTTGTACTTTTAACATTTGTAACTTGAACTGTTTATAATAGGGTATACATTCTTTTAAAGTAAGTTTGGGTTCAGTTTAAATTATTTGGTTGAGAATTTTTGCATCTATGTTTATTAGGGATATTTGTCTGTAATTTTCTTTCTTTATTTTTCTTTTAGTATCTTTATCTGCTTTTAATGTTAGGGTGATGCTGCTTCATAGAATGTATTTGGTTGTAAGATTGTTATTAGTTCTTTATATATATATGTGTGTGTGTATATGTACTGCATTTATTTTTAAAAGATACACAGAAAACACAAAATGAATGTTATATTAAAAAATATAGGAGGTTCCCATATGCCCCACTCCTCATATCTCCACTTTTCCCACATTAACTTCTTTCATTAGCGTGGTACATTCATTGCAATTGATGAATACATTTTGAGCACTGCTACACACATGGATTATAGTTTAAATGGTAATTTACACTCTCTCCCAGTCCATTCAGGGGTAATGCATCTCTCCCTGCAACATCATTCGGGACAACTCTAGGTCTTGAAAATGCCCCTATAGAACACCATCTCTTCCCTCTCCTGCTTTTGGGAACTCCTGTGGCAACTGTCTCAACATCAATGATAATTTCTTTCATTGCTCATGTCACAATAATTCTATAATGAATACCAGTAAGTGCACCCTAATCCATATTTGATTCCTCCAACTGAGAACCATGGAGTGGTGATGCCCACTCCACCTATCACTTGAGAGGGGACTTTGATCCCACATAGGTGGTGGATGTGACCCTCATGCCCTCAGTTGTAGACTCTCAATTTCTGAGATGGTTGTCCATCCTTACAGCTGACTGGGGTAAGTCCAGCTGACTGGGGTAATTCCAGCAAACTGGAGAGTGGGTGCTGCAACAATGTTGAGGCTCAGGCCCCAAGTGGCACATGGAGAGTCCAGAAAGTCAAATCTCCTGGGCATACACCAACCCAGGACCAACCACAGGTTCCATAAAAGGGAGAGAAGAGGCATGTGTAGAGAAGTCACATGTGACTCCAACTCCACACTCAGGAGCACAAATTCCAAAGTAAGGCCACTGGCAAGGCACTGAACTCTGGAACCATCTCCCATGACCATAGGACCTGGGTGTCTCAATAGCCCTCAAGAACACTACTACCTGGGGTTGTATCTACTTTGGCTGACTCTGAGATCCTGCTGAGACATACATAAGGCTGAGCCCTCTGATGACCTCCCAACTCATTTTGATGTCTCTTAGCCATATAAACTCATTTGTCTTTATCATTTTCTCATTTTATTCAAAGTCTTTTTCTAGCTGCAATACCAGTTAAGGATTGGAAGTAATCCCTTGGCACCAGGGAGGCTCATTCCCAGGAGTCATGTCCCACACTGGGGGAAATTAATGCATTTACATGCTGAGTTTGGCTTAGAGAGTGGCCTCATTTGAGCAACAGGGAGGCTATCAGGGGGTAACTCTTAGGTACCCTACAGTTCTAGGCCTAGCTGAAATTTTAAGCACACAGGCTCATCAGCATAGTTGTCAGTATCAAGGGCCCATCATTGGAACAACCTTTTTCATTGGTCATTGTGCTTGCATTTGAGATATTGTTGCTGTTCCACTGGCGAATGTGACAGAGCTTCCCAACGTGGGAACTCAATGCTCCCTCAGTTGTGTGATACTCTACCCACCATGTCAATACCCAACAGTCATATGAGCATATCTTTAAACCTTATATGGATGCTCAGGTGAACTCCCTCTCATGCATCCCCCATCAATGGCATCTCACACCAAAAGTCCTCCCCTGCCATACTTGAATCCCTCTTTGAGCCAAAACTTCTTCAAAAATAAAGCCTAATGTAATGTCAAATTCAATTTATAGGAAATTAAATAGTAATGATAGATTTAAAGATTAGAAATTAAATACATACTTTAGAAAACCTAAATACTATAAAAATTGGGGTATTAAAAATGAAAAAATCATAATTACTAAAAAATGTTTTACCTTTCATCACTGTAATAGGTGTTTATTTTTCCTGTATGTATAGTGGCAAGACAGTCTTTTCCATCTTTTTTCATTAGGAATTCAAAGAAGTTATAGTAATTTCTTAGGTCACAGTAAAGTCACATACAGAACATAGGGGACTCCCATATACTCAACATCCTCCGCTTTAACCCTAGTCCTTCCCCAAAAATACCTTTTTACATTTGGATGTTATGTTTGCTATAACTGAAGTATAAACATTGAAACATAGCTACTAACCATGGTCAGTAGTTTACATTTTAGACCATACCTTTTATAAATTTTTGGTGAAATTTAGCATGGCCTGTATCCATTATTGCAGAATGTTTCCATTACCCACCAATTACCTCCTCTTTGATACATTCTATTCCTCTCTCCCCCTTCCTTCATGGCCTACAATGAAAACTAAGCTTCACTGCTTGAAGGACAAGTTTCATAGATACTTACAACAGTGCTGAGGGCTTGACACACTAGTCTGTCCTCCCCACTTAGCAGTCATCTTTGCTCTTGTCAGACACGTCCCCTCTGTTTGAGAACATCGAGCCTCCAAGATGGATATATAAAACCTTGCCACTCATTGTATCGGTCTCCACCTACTGATATAACACACTATGACAAGATGAGCACCCCCACATTCCCTAGAAGCCTGTGCCAGGTGCATCCTGTGCCAAATATCCCACATCCAATGCCCTAAATCGGTAACCATTTCTTACTATATTGTCTAAAGAATTTCTTCACCATTATAGTTTCAACCATGTACCCACCAATCCCCCATATTTACCTGCTCCCCCCACTCTCTCCTCAAGTCCAACCCAAGTGCTGTCAAGCCTGCACAGCCCAAACTAACAGTATTACTATACCCCTGTCACATCCCTTCACTGCACAACTACTTACCTGCACCTTGTCATAGATTTCTCACATGTGGGTGTTGTCTCACAACCTTCCTCTCCCCTGCTATTTCCTGTAAGTCTATCCTCCAGACTTTAGCTTTCCAAGATGATTTGATTTGCTTAATCTATATCAGAGAGGACACATAGTATTTGTCATGTAGTGCCTTGCTGGCTTCACTTAATATAAGGAAGGTCCTCAAGATTTATCCACGTTATCCCATGTCTTAGTACTATATTCCCTCTGACAGCTGAGTAGTGTTGCATTGTATGTATATATCTAATTTTGTTTATCCATTCATCTGTTGATGAGCATTTGGGTTGATTCCAACTTTTGGCAATGGTGAATAATAACTCTAAGGACATTGCATATATCACTGCATGTCTTTGTTTTCAATTCTTCTGTATAAATATCCAACACTGGAATTGCTGGTTATGAGGCAAATCGTTAGCTAGTTTTTTGAAGAACTGCCTAATTGTCCTCCACAATGGCTGGATCCTTCTACATTTTCACCAGCAGTGGGTGAGTGTTCTCATTCCCCACATTCTCTCCAACACTTGTAGTTTTCTTGTTTTCTTACTAAGCACCAGTCTAATGGGTGTAAGATGGTATCTCACTGCAGTTTTGAATTGCATTTCTCCAATAACTGGTGACATTGAGCATCTTTTCATGTGCTTTTTAGCCATTTTGTTTTTCTTCTTTGGAGAAGTGTCTGTTCAAATCTCTTGCTGAATTTTTAAATGGGTTGGTTGTCTTTTTATTTTGAGATATAGGATTTCTTTATATCTACTGGATAGCAGGCTCCTATCAGATATATGGTTACCAAATATTTTCTCCCATTGTGTATGCTGTTATTTCACTTTCTTGACAAACCCCTTTAAGGTAAAAAGGTTTTAATTTTGAGGAGGTCCCATTTATCTATTCTTTTTCTGTTACTGTTTGTGCTTTGGGTGTGATGTTCATGAAGTTATTTCCTATTACAAGGTCCTATAGATGCTTCCCTACATTGTCTTCCAAGGCTCTATGGTCTTGGCTCTTATGTTTAGATCTTTGATCCATCTTGAGTTGATTTTTGTATAAGGTGTGAGATGGGGTTCTTCTTTCATTCTTTTGCATATGGATATCCAGTTCTCCAAACACCATTTGTTGAAGAGGTCTTTCTCTCCCAATTAATGGGCTTGGTGGACTTGTTGAATATCAGATAAATGTATATATGAGGATCTATATCAGAAATCTCAATTTGGTTCCAGTTGTCAGTATGCCTATCTTAATATCAATATAATGGAGGTTTTGAAGCCGTCTTTGGCTATTCAGGGCCTCTTTCCCTTCCAAATAAATTTCATAGTTACATTTTCCACTTCAGTTAAAAATGCCCTGCTGGTTTTTACTGGGATCACATTAAATCTGTAGATTAGTTTGGGTAGGATAGACATCTTAATGGTATTTAGTCTTCCTATCCATAAATAGGGAACATTCTTCCATTTATTTAAGTCTTCATTGATTTCCATTAACAGTGTTGTGTAGTTTTCTGCATATAAGTCATTTACATCTTTAGTTAAATTTATTCCTGTTTTTTTTATTTACTATTGTAAATGGTATTTTTTCTCAATTTCATCCTCAAATTGTTCATTATTTGGGTACTGAATGCTACTAATTTTTGCACATTGATCTTAAAACCTGTAACTTTAGTGTACTTATTTTTAAGTTCTAGGAGCTTTGTTTTTTTTTATTTCTTAGGGCTTTCTATGTAGAGGGTCATATCATCTGTAAATAGTGAAATTTTTACTTCTTCCTTTCCAATTTGGATGCCTTTTATATCTGTTTCTTGCCTGAGTACTCAAGGAAGTACTTCTAATGCAATGTTAAATAGAAGGGGTGATAGTGGGCATCCTTGTGTTGTTCCCAATCTTAGAGGGAAAGATTTTAGTATTTCTCTATTGTGTACCATGTTAACTGTGGGATTTTCATATACACCCTTTATCATGTTCAGAACGTTTCCTTCTATCCCTATCTTTTGCAAAGTTTTTTATCAGGAAAGGGTGCTGTACTTTTTTTAATGTTTTATCTGCATCTATTGATATGACCATGATTTTTTCTTATGATCTGTATATGTGGTGTATTATATTGATTGATTTTCCTATGTTGAGCCATCCTTGCATATCAGAGATGGAACCCACTTAATCATAGTATTTAATTCATTTGCTGTATTGTTGAATACAATTAGCAAGTATTTTTTGAGGGTTTTAGCATGTAGACTGATTAGAGAGATTTGTCTGTAATTTTCCATTCCAGGGGCATATTTGTTTGGCTTGGTTTTAGGGTAATGTTGGTATCATAGGATTAGTTATGCAATGTTCCTTCTAACATCAATTTTTTGGAAGAGTTTAAGCAAGACAGGTGTTAGTTCTTTCCTAAATGTTTGGTACAATTCCACTGTTAAGCTGTCTGGTCCTGGGCTCTTCTCAGTTGGAAGGTTTTTGATGACTAATTCAATCTCATTACTTGTGATTGGCCTGTTGAGTTTATCAATTTCTTCTTTCATGAAATTAGGCTGCTTATGTGTTTCTAGGAATTTGTCCTTTCCTCTAATTGTCCTTTTCTTGGCATATAGTTTTTCACACTATTTCTGTGGGTCAAGGGAATATCCCCTTCCTCATTTCTTATTTTGTGTATTTGCATCTTTTCTCTTTCTTTCTTAGATAGTATATCTAAGGATTTGCCAATTTTATTGATCTTCTCAAAGAATCAGCTCTTTATTTTATTTTTTCTAGTGCTCTCTTATTTTCTATTTCATTTAGTTTTGCTCTGATCTTTGCTATATCTTTCTACTTCCTTTGGGGTTAGATTTTTTTTTTTGTTGTTCTTGTTTGCTTTTAATTTTACTAATCCCTCCAAGTGCATGTTTAGGTCTTCAATTTTATCTTTTTTTTTTTTTTTTTTTTGCATGGGACAGCTCTCCTTACAGGGCACACTCCGGCACATGGGGCTTCCCTATGTGGGGGACACCCCTGTGTGGCATAGCACTCTTTGCATTCATCAGCACTACATGTGGGCCAGCTCCACATGGGTCAGGAGGCCCTGGGTTTGAGTCCTGGACCTCCCATATGGCAGGCAGATGCTCTATCCAGTGAGCTAAATCTGCTTCCAACTTCTCTATTGATATATGAATTTATGCCTTCTCAGTACAGCTTTTGCCAAATTGTTGTGGGGTCATTTTTATTGGTTTCAAGGTAATTACTGATTTCTTTTGAGTTTCCTCCTTGACCCAGCATTTGTCTAAGTGTGTGTTGCTTAAACTTCTCCAGTGAACCAAACATTCTTGTTGGGCTGATTAGCTCTTCAGAAAGCAATCATTCCTTTCCCTTAGGTGGAACTGACTCTCAGCAATTCATAAACTGCTGATTAGGAATTTGTCCTTCCCCTTTTTATTTTAACTGCTTTCTCTCCCAGGGCAGCAGGATGCAATAGCCTGAGTGAGAGTTCCCTTTTGAACTTCAAATGCAACCGTAGTGACTTAACTCACTGCAGAAAAAAATGAGTCTCAGCCTCTCTGAGGCCACTCCTCACAGGGAACCCTAAATATTATCTTCGAAGCTTATTAAACACTTCCTCTTGTCCTTTCCCTTAGGTGAGTTGCACAGGGCTAGTTATTTCCCCTGCTCTACCTTCTCTCAGGCCAATTTCTTGTATCTCAGGACTGTTAGCTAAATCAGGCTGCCTCAGCAGATTCCCCTCTCCCCTCTTCCTGATTTCTTCTCAGGCCAGTTGGTCTGCTCCTTAAAGCTCAAAATAGAGAGTTCAGAGTGTTGAACCTGCATAGGGTAAAATTCTCTCCCCCGCCCCCCCCCTTCCCTAGAACCCTCTCATGCCTGGATATACCTCCTATGGTATGGTGACTGGCAAGAATCCTTGTGGTTTTCTGGTGTGAGTGTGGGGCTTAGCTATTCCACAGTTTCAGCCTCAAGAGCCAGAAACTCAAGGTTTTCCCTTGAGCAATCAATCTTTTTGTTGTGCTGTCTACAGATAGGTGTCCTGAAGCCTCCTGCTTTGTGGGTTCCTGCTACTGCTACTCAGGCAGGATTTTGCCCCCACTCAGCCACTTTTTGTAAGAGAGATGATGTGGGTGCACTTAAACTAATACCATCTTGTCCCTATGCTCTAGATTGTCTTTGATTGATAGAATTCGTGTATGAAACCATCTGGTCTTTGGGAGACTTATGATGACTGCTTTAATCCCATCACTTGTGATTGACTTGTTGAGGTCATCTGGTTCTTCTAGGGTCAGAGGAGTTTTCTGATGTGTTTCTAGGAAATTGTTAATCTCATCTACATTGTTTAGTTTTTTGGCAAACAGTTCTTCATAGCATCCTCTTCTTTGCTCTCTTATTTCCATGGGGTTAATTGTAATATCTTTCTACTCCTTTCTGATTTTATTTATTTGTATCTTCTCTCTTTTTTTGTCATTTTAGCTAAGGGTTTGTCTTCTCAAAGAACAAATTTTTCGTTTTGCTGATTCCCTCTATTGTTTTTCATACTTGATTTCATTTATTTCTGTTCTGGTCTTTACCATTTCCTTCCTTTGGTTTGGGATGGTATTAATTTGTTCTTTTCTAGTTCCTCCAGGTGAGCAGTCAGATCTTCCGTTGTATTTCTTTTTCTTTTTATGTAGTATTGAGGGCTATAAATTTCTCTCAGTGCTGCCTTTGTGGTTTGTATCCCATAGGTTTTGAAATGCAAGTTCTCATTTTCATTTACCTCAAGATATTTGCTGAATTCACTTGCAATTTCTTCTTTGACCCAGTGATTATTTAAGTGTGTTCTTTTATCTCCACATGTTTATGAATTTTTCATTTTTCCTTCTATTGTTGATTTTCAGCTTCATTCCATTATGATCAGAGAAAGTATTCTGTGTAATTTTAAAACATACTGAGACTTGTCTTGTGATTCAACATCTGGTCTATCCTAGAGAATGACACATGAGTTCTTGAAATGAATTCATTTCCTGCAGTTTTCAGGAGCAGTGCTCCATAGATGCCTGTTAGGTCTAGTTCTTTTATCATATTATTCATGCTCTCTGTTTTTTATTTATCCTTTGTCCAGACATTCTATCCAATACTGAGAGTGGTGTATTGAAGACTCTGATTGCTATTGCATGAACATCTATAGTTCTACCAGGGTGTTACCAGTTTTTCACCAGTGTTTTACCAGTGTGTGCCTCATGTTTCTTGGGGTATTCAAGATAGGTGCATAAATAGTTAATATAGGTATTTCTTCTTGGAAAATTTCCTCTTTTATTAATATATAATGCCTTCTTCATCCCGTGAAACAACTTTGCATTTAAAATCTACTTTGATACTAGTATGAAAACTCTAGCTCTTTTCTGGTTACTATTTGCATATAATATAATTTTCCATTCTTTCCATTTTAACCTGATTGTGTCCTTACATCTGAGGTGAGCCTCTTGTAGTCACCATATAGATGGCTCATATTTTTTAATCCATTCTACCAGTTTATATCTTTTGACTGAGGAGTTCAAGTCATTAACATTCAAGGTATCACTGTAAAGGATTTACTTAATTCACCCATTTCGACTTTTGGCTTTCTGTTGTCTAACATTTTTATCCTTTGTCATTCTTAATAATCTTCAAGTCTACACTTTTCTCTACATTTCTGGAACTTTATTTTTCATTTCAGGCTGCAGCCCTCCCTTCAGTATCTCTTGTGATTTTGGTATTTTGTTAACATACTTTATCAGTTTTTGTCTGTGAAGACGTTAAACTCACCCTCACTTTTGAAAGTCAGTTTTGCCAGATACAGAATTCTTGGCTTGCTATTTTTCCCCTTCAGTACCTTAAATACATCAAACTACCTTATTCTCACCTCCATGCCTTCTGAAGAGAGGTCAGCACTTAATATTACTGAAGTTCCCTTGTATGTGATGTTTTGCTTTTCTCTTGCTGCTTTCAGAATCTTCTCTTTATCTCTGGTATTTGTCATTCTGAGTACAGGTGTCTCAGGATAGGTCTATTAGGATTTATTCTGTTTAGGGTGTGTTGTCCTTCTTGGATATTGATATTTATGTCTTTCATAAGGGTTGGGAAATTTTTGGTTGTCCTCAAATATTCTTTCTGCCCCTTTCCTATTCTCTTCTTCTGGTACACAGATAATGTATGTTTGTGCATCTCATGTTGTCATTTAATCTCCTGGTATCCCATTTCATTTTCCATTCTTTTTCTCCAGTTCAGATATTCTGTCTTCAAATTCACTAATTCTGTTTGGAGTAATTAAAATCTGCTTGTATGTGCCTCTAATGTATTTTTTTTTTAACTCATCTGCCATGTCTTTCATTTCCATAAGGACTTTTACTTTTCAATCTTTCAAATTGTTCTTTATGCTCACCCAGTGTTTTCTTAATATCCTGTATCTCTTTAATCATATTTCAATTATTTGAATAAATTAGGAGATTTATTCAATTTTCACTGATTGTCTTAAATCTTGTATCTCCTCAGGATATTTGACCCTAGCCAGAAGAACATCTCTTCCTGTTTCCCAGTATGGCTTGTAATATTTTGTTGATGTCTAGGTATCTGAATATGGTGAATTTACTCTAATATCCAAATTCTCTCTCTTGCCTATTTTGTCCCACAACTCTTCTTTGATATGTAGCTCAACTTACTCTAAGTCTTTAAAACTGCCCACTTGAAGTTATCAAAACTGGGCCAAGGACACCCTAATTGACTGCAGATTTTCTCCCAGGAATTTGGGTTAAGAGAGTGGCCACGGTAGCTGCTGAGGGTAGGAAGAGGAAAGAAGAGATATGATGTGGGCGCATTTTCAGGACTTGGAGTTGTCCTGGGTGATACTGCAGGGACAGATGCTGGACATTGTGTGTCCTGTCATGGCCCACTGGGTGGAATGGGGGAGAGTGTAGACTACGATGTAGACCGCCGTCCATGTGGTGCAGCAGTGCTCCAAAATGTATTCACCAGGTGCAGTGAATGTGCCATGATGATGGAAGATTTTGTTGATGTGGGAGGAGTGGGGTGGGGGTGGGGTATATGGGGACTTCATGTTTTTTTTAATTTAACATTTGAAAGAAAATAAAGAAGAATTTAAAAAAAGAGACTTAAAAGTAGTTTCTCTTCATGCAGTTTCCAGACTGGTCAGCAGATAGTGCTCTGCAGTGCACATTTCAACTGGAACGTTTCTTTCAATCTCTACTTTCCTGTATTTGGGTCTGGACAGGGCCAAGATTCAAAGTGGGCTCTGCTCAGTGAATTCACTAATGAGATATCCCCCCCAACACCCTCTCCTTTTCCCTTTTAACAGCTGACAGGGAAGAAGATGTCTGACCCCTTTCTGTTGACTATGGAGAGCTAGTGATTTTATCCTAGCTTACATCTTGGAGGTAAGAATATGGGAGCACTTCCCAGCTACCTCTATGGTTTAGTAACTCATCTTTATTGTTTCGTATTTTTCATGTTTCTGTCCTTTTTGCTCCTGGGAGTTGTGTAGCACTGTCGTGGTTTGCTGATCCCCAAAGTAGGTCCCTCTGACATTTTTAGCCCTTTCTCCAGTTTCTGTGAAAGAGTTAAGCCCTCCCTGCCTACTCAGATGCTATCGTCCCAGAACTCTCTTCAAAACCTGAATTTTTGTATGTGGTTTAAGATAGGGTACTCCTTCTTAATTTTGCATGTGCATATCCACATCTTCATCACAATTTATTGAAGAGGCTATTTTTTTTCCCAATTGTATGGACTTAGTCATTGTTAAAAATCATTGTCCATAAATAGGAAGGTCTGTATCTGAATTCTCAATTCAATTCCATTGGCCTAATATGTCTCTTCTTGTCCCATAACCCTGCTGTTTTGACCCCTTTATCATTGTAATATGCTTTAAGTTAGGAAGCTTGACTCCTCCAAATTTTTCTTCATTTTCATGTTTTTGACTACTTGAAGCCACTTGCCCTTACAAATAAATTTGATAATTTGCTTCTCCATTTCTCCAAATCAGGCTATTGGAATTCTGTTTGGGATTGTGTTTAATCTGTAAATCATTTTGGTTACAGTTACTATCTTCTTATATTTATTCTTTCAATCCATGAACATAGAACATTCTTCCATTTATTTAAATCTTTGTCTACTCTTAGTAATATTTTGTAGTTTTCTGTGTAAAAAGTCTTTTACTTCTTGATTAAAGTAATTCCTAGATATTTGATTCTTTTAGTTTCTATTGTAAATGAAATTTTTTCTTCATATATTCTTCAGATTGCTCATTTCTAGTGTATAGAAACGCTACTGAATTTTGTTTGTTGACCTTATACCCCACCATTTTGCTCAATTTGTTTTTTGTAGGTTTTTTAGGACTTTATGTATTAGGATCATGTCATCTGCAGATTGGGAAAGTTTTCATTTTTTCTTTCCAATATGGATGGCTTTTATTTATTTTTTCTTTGCTAACTGATCTCCCAAGAACTTTTAGCATAATCTTGAATAACAGTGGTAACTGCAGGCATCCTTGTCCTGTTCCCAATCTTAGAGGGAAAGCTTCATGTTTCACTATTGCATATGTTAGGGGTGATCTTTGCATATATGCTCTATACCGTGTTGAGAAAGTTTTCTTCTATTTTTATCTTTTGAAGTACTTTTATCAAGAAAGTCTGCAGAATTTTGTCAAATGCCGTTTTTGTAACCATTGATAAGATCATGTATTTTTCCCTTCTTTTTCTTAATGTGATATATTCATTAATTGATTTTCTTGTGCTAATACACCCTTCACTCTTGCTTACCTATAAAATCCACTTTATCATGGTGTACTTTTTTTCCCCCAGTGCA
Organism: Dasypus novemcinctus; assembly: GCF_030445035.2. Lineage (NCBI taxonomy): Eukaryota > Metazoa > Chordata > Mammalia > Cingulata > Dasypodidae > Dasypus > Dasypus novemcinctus. Next base: position 20,284,242 of record NC_092216.1, read on the forward strand.
CTGTTGGATTCAATGTTGAAGAATTTTGTTGAGAATTTTTGCATCTATATTCATAAGATAAAATGGTCTATAGTTTTCTTTTCTTACAGTATCTTTATCTAGCTTTAATATTAGAATGATATTGACCTCACAGAAAGAGTTAGGTAGTGTTCCTGCCTCTTCTGTATTTTGGAGAAGTTTGAGTAGGATTGGTATTAATTTACATTGGAATGATTGGTAGAATTCCCCTCTGAAACCATGGTCTTGGGCTTTGTTGTTGTTGTTGTTGTTTTTCAGAAGTTTTTGATGACAGATCTTTTTCTCTTATAGTTGCTCAGTTGAAATATTCTGTATCTTCTCAGTTCAGTTTAGGCTGTTCATGAATTTTTAAGAATTTGTTTCGTGTAAGTTGTCTAATTTGTTGGCAACAGTTGTCGTAATAACCTCTCATCGTCCTTTTTATTTCTGTGGGGTCAGAAGCTATCTCCCCCCTCTTATTTCTGATTTTATTCTATTTATTTTTGCCTTCTCTCTTTTCCCCTTTGTTATCTAGCAGTGTGTATACTTTTAATTATTATATCAAAGAGTCATCCTTTTGTTAATTCTGTTTATTTTTTATTTTCAATTTTATTTATTTCTGCCCTAATCTTTGTTACTTTTTTCCTTTTTTTGTTTTGAGTTTAGTTCCCTATTCTTTTTATAGTTTCTCCTGCAATTGAGTCTTTGGCTTTAGTTCTTTCTTCCTTTATTATATAAGCTTTTAGTGCTATAAATTTCCCTCTCTGCACTGCCTTCACTGCATTCCTATGAAGTTTTGCAATGTTGTGTTCTTATTTTTATTCATCTCAAGACATTCGCTAATTTCCCATGCAATTTCTTCTTTGATCTGCTGATTGTTTAAAAGTGTGTGAATGTAGAAGGATCCCTACCTTACACCATAAAACACCATATACAAAAATAAACTCAAAATGGATCAAAGATGTATATATAAGATGTAGAATTATTAAATTCTAGTAAAAACCTAAGGAGGCTTCTTCAGGACCTTGTGTTGGGAGTGGTTTCTTAGACTTTATACACAAAGCACAATAAACAAAAGAAAAAAGTAAATAGGGCCTTATCAAAGTAAGAAACTTTTGTTCTTGGATCTGGGAGTACGCTTGGGTGGCTCATGGTTGATGCTGCACTGCAGAGCCCTCTCAGACACATGCTTGAGCCATGGTAGGGAAATTTGGGGCTGGCTGGAGGATGACTTACGGTGTCAACATTAGAAATGATGGTTCCCATGAAGATGTCAGAATGACTTCAGTTAATTTCAAGAACATTCCATAGTGACAGTCACTTGCTTTTGCCTAAGAGAATCTGACTTAACACATCTCAGTACTAAGGGAGAGATGCTTCTTAAGTCATCCCTGATGCTACATCTTGAAATAGAAAGTACGATAGCTATTCGCTATTAAATATTCAACTCTCTGAAACCATCAGAGGCTTAAGAAGGGAACCTATGAGGAATTCCAAGGTATTTGCAAGAGTACTGCCATGACGGAAGGTGATTTCTCAAGTATTTCCAATATGGTCACCATAGCTTAAGAGTCAAGGGTAAATTTGCAGATCATCACTCAGGCTGGCCATTATTGGATCTCTTTTCCAGAATGCAAGCATAAATGCTTATTTATTCTATACATATATGTTTCTTAGTGCCCCAAATTTAAAATGGATCTGAAATATGAATCTTGAAGAATATAACTCATGGACTTGTAAAGTTCAATACTGGAAAAATGGCACTGGTAAAAAGTTTTAACTTACTCCAACCTCAACGAGTCCTATCTGATGTGAACAAAAATGGGGAATGGAGTCAGTTTGTCTGGTGCAAACAACCAGTGATGAAAAGGACATCCTCCTGGATTGTTGCTGCTATCCTAATAGATTTGGTGTTCATGGTCTTTCTACTGCTCCTGGGCTGCATCTCCTTGATATGATGAACTCATAAGGAGATAAAGTACAACTTCTCACGTGGAAATTCTCTACTGAAGCACCAAAAAGTGTTTGGCGTGTTTTAGCACCCCCCTAATGGCATGCTATTGTTTTTCTCCTTCATATTCTCCAGTGAGTGTTAATATTTTTACAAACTGAATGTCATTATGAGAGACTTTGAAAATAGCAACCGGAATCCTGGCTATAGCTGCAGCCTGGGGATCCAGTCCCTGCAGGGACCTTCAGAACTAGTCTCTAAAGGAAAAGTACCCTGCCCTGCGTTAAACGTTTCCCAAATTCTCACATCTGCCTCTGAAGATGATCAGATCTTCACAGGAGGGCTAAGACCTCCTATGCAAACCCCAATGTAAAAACACTGGACTTCTCTGGAGAGCCAAAGAACCATATTTAAAAATAAGGCTGATTTTCCAAAAAATCTCCATTTTGGGAAGAACTCAATGCTTTATAAAGGTTTTAATGATTATAAAAATAAATTGACTGTTGAGGGTATGATTTTCAGCCACTTCTTTTATGCTCAGAAAACTAAGGAGTCAGTTTTCATTTTATTTTTTATTTTTAATAAAGAAGCATTAGCTTACATAAATGTTACATTGAAAATATAGGCGATTTCTATCTACCCCTCTGCCCCTCTGTACTTGTCAGCCAAAGGGGTGCTGATTCAAAGTACCAGAAATCTGTTTGCTTATATAAAGTATATTTATTGGGGTCAAAGCTTACAGTCCCAAGGCTATGGAAAGTTCAACTCAGGGTACTATAAGAGTACTTTCTCACCAAATTCAGCTGCCATGTGCCATCAGAAGCAAAATAGCAGATGATTTCTGTCCATCTCTCAGGGCTTCCTATATCAGTCTTTTTTATAGGGCTCATTTCTTTCCAGGAGTTCTCAGCTTCTCTGTTCACTTCTGCTGCAAACTCTCAGACCGCACAGTCAAATGTGACAGAAATCTCTGTCTTTTCTTGTGTGTCTTCTTGAGTGAGTGTTTATTTATATCAGTTCTGCAAGGGGGTGGGGACTCAACCTGAGTTGTGCCATACTGAAGAGGTTGAATCAAAAGCCCTAAATTGATTTAATTAAATAAACTTAAAACCTTTGAATTTAGTACAAAGGGTATCATACCCAGAGGAACAGACACATTTACAAACATAATCTTTCTCTTTTTTGAGGATTCATAAAAAATATCAAATTGCCACATCCTCCCACGCTTTTCCCCATTAACATCTTTCATTAGTATTATACCTTTGTTACAATAGATGGGTACAATTGAAGCATCCCTACTAACCATAGTCTATAACATCTGCTTCTTACATGAATTCCCAGGGTTAATTCACATTGCTTCATGTAAAAACAAAAACAAACAACAAAAATTGAAAAAGCTGAATCAGGGGAGCTGATGTGGCTCAGTGGTTGAGTACTGGCATCCAACATACAAGGTCTTAGGCTCAATCCCGGCACAAGTAACTAAAAATGAAAAAAAATACTTAAACAAGAGGCTTTAAAAAAATGAAAGCTTCAAATGAAAGATGTGGACTACAATTATTAGTAATATTTTGATGGTATCATAATTTCTAACAAATGTCTCACAACAATGCAAGGTGTTGGTTGTGGGGTGATGTATGAGGTCCCTTTATTGTATTATACATGTTTGATTTGTAAGCTCACAATTTTTGCCATATGTTTATCATTTATGTATGTACATGTATGAATGGTATACTTCAATAAAATTTTTAAAAACACATAGCTGATGTGGATCTGGATACATTGCTACAAATGTAACTGGGAGATGATGGGACACTCAACTAATGGTCCTTGAAAACCCGTGATGCTTCATTCGATAACTGTTTCGAAATGTGTCTTTTCCTCATCACATTTTATATCAGACCTTTTCAGGGCTTTCCTTGATTAAAGTACTCCTGACAATGTCTTAGAGGTAACAGTTTATACCATAACATACTACCTAAATGTATCTGCCGAAAACACTAGCAGGATTGATGGGCATAGATGGAGCTATAATACATTTTGAAAATGTTTTGTTGTAGTTGAACTTAATAACAGCACTTGGAGAGACTGAGCCAAACAATGTATAAAGATATTAGAACTGATTATATTCATGAATCAGGAGCACTCTTTAAGGCGGGTGATTCAAGTTGTGTGTTGACCTTCATTCACCTGGTTCATAAAGATACTAACCACTCTGCCATGGCTGTGTTGTCAAGACTCTGAGGCAAGATGGAACCTCAAGATTCCTTTTAAGAAATTTGTGTAGTGAGTTCTGGGAAGATGCAGGACTAGAAAGACATGTGGCTCTCTTCCCCAGAAAAAAAAGCTAGAGGACAGATTGAAACAGCCTGGAAAAAGATCTTCTAGGGTTTGGGACACCAGGTAAAGGTTGGACACTGCTCAGAGGAGAGGGGAACAAAGGAGGAAAGTTGTGACAACAGAACTGAGTTGAAATCACAACAATAATACTGTGAGTTGAAACCAGCAGCTGCTGCTGTGGGCACCATCCCCCACACTAAACACACTTGACAATTCTCAGCCTCTAGGCCTGTGCAGACAAAGGGCATTCCAGGGATCCACCTCCCCAGGAAAGGGGAGAGAGAGGGACACAGCCTAAGGCTGACTCAGCTCCTGGCCCACAAATTTGGACTGCTGTGTCCCAGGAGCCCTTCCAGGCCATGTGAGGCCAAACTCTGGTTTGCCCTGGTAGCTGGCAAGGGGCTAAAGATATACAACCCTCTGTATCTCCTCCTCTGTTAACTGGGACTGATTGTTGAGAACTCAGAGAGTGCAGTCACCCCTCGGGCTGAAGTGTGGTTTGCTGGCCTGGCGAGGGGAGCGGCCACGGTAGGCCTAATTCTGCTGCCCCCATAATAGGGTGGTTGGTCGGGCCCAGCGCCACCCCTGAAGGAAGCTCAGCAAGGGCGCAGAGTGCCCTCGGGTCTCCCCTTCTCGGCAGCCATGCTTCCGCGGCCACCCCTCCTCCTGGATGATGCCACACGATGCCTGTGGGGTGGCACCCTTCTTCTTCCTTCTCCCTGTGCAGGCGCAGGGTGGAAAATTCCAGTCTGCCCTTTTCCCCTCCCCCGACAGCAGCAACAGCCAGGCACAGGGTGGAAAATTCCAGTCTGCCCTTTTCCCCTCCCCCGACAGCAGCAACAGCCAGGCGTGGGCGGAAAATTCCAGTCTGCCCTTTTCCCTCCCCCCGACAGCAGCAACAGCCAGGCGTGGGTGGGAAACTCAAGTCTGCCTTCCACCCCAGCAACAACAGCCACCAATCCCTGGACCCTGCCCCTTCCCCCAGCAACAGCGACAGCCAATCCCTAACCACCACCCCTCCCCCGTCCAGTACCGCCCACTGACCTTTTGCCGGCAACCAATCAGAACAGGGCATGGCTTCGACCAATCAGCCTTCCCCAGCCCCTATAAAACTGTTGCCTCTCCCTCAATAAAGTGGACTTGCGTGTTTACCTTGTCTCCGCGGTAGTTCTTCTGCCGTGCGCCCTCCAGTCCTGAGAGCCCCCGACAAGGGCCTGTCCTCCCTTGTCCCCAGTTCGTCGCCTGCTTCTCCAGGCGAACCCTTCGTCGCCGGCTTTGCAGGGCGACCCCGTCAGCTGAACCGCGCAACCCCTGTGAGACCGACCCCTCGTCTGCTGCCGGACCGACCCCTCGTCCCAAGTGGGACCGACCCCTCATCCCAAGTGGGACTGACCCCTCGTCCTAAGCTGGACCGACCCCTCATCCACAGCCAGACCCCAACTCTACTGACCGAGCAAACCATCGCAAGAGAGGAGTGGAAATATTTCTTTCCTGGGAAAATGGAAGCAGCTAACAGAAGGCTGGAGAACTGTCTGTATGAGAGTATGAATTACAAGGCTCTTATTCTCCAGACAGAAACCTCTTTCACACTGATCCCACCTGTCTTGCAACAAACACACTCTGACCAGGCATTGAACTGAGAGGGCTGTCACGGAACACCATCTGCTGATAGATCAAGGAAGTGCATGGGAGAAAATTAAAAATAAGTAACTGAGGCTGCTTACAGAGCAAGATGGCATTGGTTTAAGTGGGCACTCACCAGCTCTCTCATAAAAAAAAGTCTGAGAAGGGGAAAATCCTGCCTGAGTGGGGTGTCATGGAAACCTACAGAGCAGGATGCTTCAGGCACCAATCTGGAGGAAACAGGACAAAGAGACAAAAATCGCAAGAAAAAACCATGAGTTTCTCACCCCAGTAATGGGAAACAATGGGTGGCTAAGCCCCACCCTCAAGGCAAAAACTTGCTATGAACCCCCATATGGCAATTCCTTATCATTTGCCACACGAATTTGATTATGAGACACCCCAGACTCACATCGTGTGGAAGGGGGCATTCTCTGGGAGTTAGAGGGTTCTGGTGAAGGATAAAGAGAGGTTTCTTTTCTGTGGATTTGGTTGACCCCCTTTGAGCTTGGAGGAGCATACCAGATGGCTCTAGGTGGTATCAGGAAAAGGGGAGAGGTAAATATGCTCAGGCAGCCTGATTTACTTAGCTAACATGGGAAAGAGGAACTTGGGCTAGAAGAGGAGAGAGTCAGGCAATTGACTGTCCAGTTCTGAAAACTATCAAAATTGCTACTCCCTTAAGGGAGGCAGCCAGTAGGAAGTGCTTATTAACCTTAAAAAGACCTAGTTAGGGTCCCCTGAAATGAGCAGGAGGTCTGGAAGAGAGGTGAGAGTCATTTCTCTGCAGTGAGTTCAGATATCAGGGTCCTAACGAATTTCAGAAGGGAACTCAACCTAACCAGAGGAGGTGAGGGGGGATCCAATCACACAGACTGTCATGTCCTGCTGACTTGGGAGAGAAAGCAATAAGAATAGAAAGAGGACAGGGACAAATGGGCTCTAATCAGCAGGTCTCTGGCCAATTACAAGGAGTCAAACTTGTCCTAGGGAAAGGCACTGGATGGCTCTCTACAACAGACCCAACAAAAATTTTAAATGAGTGAATTAGTCTCTGCTTTGAATATACAAGGTCCCTGGCTCTATTCTTGGTTCTCCTTAGAGTAGTGATCTGTTGGGTTATCAAATACCCCACTGACACCTTAGGACAGGGAACATATAGACATTACTTCTGTATTATATTCTCTTGGGTCTCTTATTTTTCTTTAAAAAGGTTGCTATTTAAAAATTTATCTTATTTTACTGGCTAAAACATGATCCAAACCTCCAGAGGGCAGGCTTCAGGGTAACTGAAGGACATTGGAAGCCTAAGAGTCTCCTCAGGGCCTAAGAGGGAAAACGGTTTTTCCTAAGTTTTTGATTGTTAGCTTGAGTGTTTGATATTTGTTCTTTCCCTTCCTCTCTCTCCACATTTTTTTTTAAATTAGGAGCTGCTGGCTTGTTTTGTGTTTGCAGCATCTCCACCTTTTTGGTATATCAGTTTTGTCTACCTGTGCTATTTCTTTTCCTTCCTTCATATTCCTATCTTCTGCTTTCTGTTTTTGTTTTTACATTGCACCTCTCTTTCTTTAGTCTCAATTTTTCTTGTTCTGATTTTTATCTGTTTTCTTTCTTTTTAAATTTTTTTCTTATGTGTCTTCTCTTTCCATCTCTTCTTATCATTCTGAACAATTCATTCTAGATGTTCTTTCTCTCTCTGTTTTTTGTTTCATTATTTATACCCCTCTTTTTTACTTCTGTTCCTCTGCACTTCTTACATGAGTTAAATATTCATATTCCAAGGTCTTATATGGTTCTTCTTATATCTTTTACTATTATTATTATTAACCTTTTTTCTTTTCTTACTCTTTTCCCTTTCTCTGGCCCTAATCTTTTTCTTTCAAGGGAACATAGACAACAGAAAGGAAATAGAATAAATGAAACAAAGTGTCAAGGAGAAAATTTATCACACACATAAAAGAACAACAATTAAACCCTAGAGCAAAGAGAGAAACTAATCAACTAAATATATCCATCAAGATAAAGAGATGCTGAAACATCAACAAAAATTATAAACCATATTAAGAAACAGGAAGACATGGCTCAGTCCAATGAACAAACTAAAAACCAGGAGGAGATGCAGAACATGGAACAACTAATCATAGCTGTCCAAACAAATACCATTAACCAAATTAATGAATTGAAGGAAGAGATTAATAAGAAAACACTGGGAGAACATACTGAAGAAGCTAAACATGCATAAACAGATAATGGATATGATGGTGATGAAAGACACAATGTAAGAAATCAAAAATACAGAGGAAGCACATCACAGCAAATTTGAACAGGGAGGGGCAAGAATCAGTAATGTGGAAGAAAGTACAGCTGAAATCTAACAGAGAGCAGATAGATAAAAAGATAGAAAAAATTTAGCAGAGACCTAGGTATCTGAATGACTACACAAAAATGCACAAACATATGCATTATAGACATCCCAGAGGGAGAAGAGAAGGGAAAGGGGACAGAAGGAGTGTTGGAGTAAATAATAGCTGAAAACTTCACAACCATATTGAGGGAAATGGATGTGCATATTCAGGAAGTATAGCACACCCCAAACAATATAATTCATACTAGGTCTACTCCAAGACATATATTTGTCAAATTATCTAATGCTCAAAACAAAGAACTGAAAGAAGCAAGAGAAAATAAATCCATCAAGTATAAGGGAAAGCAGTAAGATTAAATGGTGACCTTTCACCTGAAACCAGGTAAGAAGGCAGTGGTAGAATATAATTAAGGTACTAAAAGAAAAAGAAAAAAACTTCCAGCCAAGAATTTTCTATCCAGCAAAGCTGGCATTCAAAAATAATAGACAATTCAAAGTGTTCACAGATAAAGAGAAATTAAGAGGGTTTTACCACTAAGATACCTTCCTTGAAAAAAAATACTAAAGGGAGTGCTGCAGGTGGAAAGGGGAAAAAAAAAAAAACAGGAGGGAGAGATTTGGAGGGGAGTGTAAGAAAAAATACAAAGAACAAAACAAGAAACCAAAAAACATGACATACATAAACCCAAAGAAAATATGGCTAATGTGAATATTCCTTGACAGTAGTAACACTGAACATTAATGGATTAAACTACCAGTGAAGAGACACAGGTTGGCTGAATGGATAAGGAAATAAGGTCCATGTTGCTTGTAAGAAATCCACTTTAGACTAAGGGATTCAAGGAGGCTGAAAGTGAATTACTGGGAAACAGATTTACAAGCAAACAACAACCAAAAATTGGTGGGTGTTGCTATACTAATATTGGAGAAAGAGACTTTAAATGCAAACTTGTGGAAATCTGTTAGAATTTCTTGAAAGGCAAATTTTCTGTTGATAAGCATTCAATTTCTGTTTATCTGTGAATATTTTAAACTCACCCTCATTTTGGAATGCCAGCTTTGTTAGATATAGAATTCTTGACTGGAGTTATTTTCTTTCAGTATCTTAAATATGTCATACCACTGCCTTCTCACTTTCATGGTTTCTGCTGAGAAATCAGTGTCTATTCTTATTGATCTTCACTTTATGTGACGGACCACTTTTGTGTTGCTACTTCAATTACTCTCTTTTTGTATTGCACATTTGATGATTTGCTAAGTCTATGTCTCATGGTAGGCCTGTTAGAATTCATACAGTTTGGAATGCACTGCACTTCCCAGATATGTAATGTACATCCTTATCTCTTAAAAGAGTTTGGAAATGTTCAGCTCTTATTTCCTCCTACACTCCTTCTGCCTTCTTTCCAATGTCTTCTCACTCTTGGATGGCTATCATGCATCCTTTTGTGCATTTTGTGTTGCCATTCATTTCCCTGATTCCCTGCTGAATTCTTTCTAACTCTTTATCTATCTGTTCTATTATCTCTGTGATTTCATATGTACTTTTTTCACCATTACAAATTATTTCCTCTGCCTATTAAAATCTGCAGTGCTTCCAGTGTATTTTAATTTCCTGCACTGTGCCATTCATCCCCTTCAGATTTGTTTCTTTTTTATATGTTTACCATTTTTTTCTGTGTATTTCCCCCAGTGTCTTCTTGGTGTCTTTTATCTCTTCCTTCACTTCATTGTGTCCTAAGGATTTATTTTGTTTTTTATTTTTTGTTAAGGTTCCTCTTTGACACTTTAATATGCTTGCAGTTGTTTATGTCCCTACCAAATATTAAGCCTATAGAAAAGAAAATAAATGAGAAAAATAATAAAAAATGAAAAAGTTGCACAAGGAACCTTAAAAATAAACTGGGAAGACTAGAAAAAATAACTAATAAGAGTAAAAAATAATAATAATAAAGGATTAAGAATAAAAATGTTGAATAAAAAAGAAATAAACAGGAAAAATAAAAGAGAAGAAAGAAAATGACAAAAAGAGAAGTGGAATGAAAGAAAAGCAATGGAAGAGGGAAAAATGAAAAAAGAAAAGAAATAAACTTAAGAGAAACGAATGAAAAAAATGAGTGAAAAGAGCAACACCAACAACAAACAAAGCAGAAAAAAGTAGGCTTCCCTTTCAGGCCACAAACCACCATCTCAGCCTTCCTGTGTTCACCAAGAAATCACATTACAGCATTCCTGAAGTATCTGAAGAGGAATTGCAGCCTCGCATTAACTATTCTGCCATTCTTGAACTCTCAGTACTGACCAGTACTTTTTAAATTGAAGAAGTTATAGGATTAGAGAAAAATCATCCGTGAGATAAAATACATAGTTCCCATTTATTATACTATTAATGTTTGTTATAATTCACAAAAGGATAGCATAATTGTACTAGTAACCACTTGCCACCATTTACAATAGGGTTCATTGTGTTTGTACAGACCTCTGTTTGTTTATTTTTATTTTTTTAATTTTTTTCTTTTTAAATGTATACATCCTAAAATTTCTCCCCTTCATATAATTCATATAATTCAGTGCTGTTAGCAACTTTCACAACATTGTGGTATCATAATGAGCATGCATTAACAAAACTTTGCAGTCAACCTGAATAGAAATTTTGTGCAATTTAAGCATTAACTTCCATTCCATACTCCCAGCCCAGTTCCTGGTAACCTATATTCTAGATTCCGACTCTAAGGTTCCTTTTATTCTAATAGTTTCATATCAGTGAGATCATGCAATATTGGTCCTGATGTGTCTTGTTTATCTCACTCAAAATGATTTAAGGTCTCATCCATGTTTTCACAGGCTTCGGAACGTCATTTTTTTTTTTCCTGTTGAATAATATCCCCTTGTGTGCACATATCACAATTTGTTTATCCATTCCTCAGTTGTAGGAAACTTGGCTAGCTTCCATCTTTCAGCTATTGTGAATAATGTCACTCTGATCATTGCTGTGCAAATATATGTTCAAGTCTCTGGTTTTAATTCTTTTGGGTATCCATTTAGAAGTGGAATTGGCAGGTCATTTAGTAGTTTTGTACTTAGTCTCTGAGCAACTGCTAAACTGTCTTCCAGAAAGGCTGTACCATTTTAAAAATATGCAAAATAGAAATGAGTATCTCTATTTCTCTACATGCTTTCCAAACTGGTGAATTTTATTTTATTTTTAACTTAAAATGTGTTTATTTGCTGAAATCAGAACTTAATAGCCATTCTATTGTTGTGAAAAAGTATTTCATTGGGATTTTTTTTCTTTATTTTTTTTAATGTTACATTCAAAAAATATAAGGTCCTCAAAACCCCTCCCCCCACTCTTCTCAAACAATTCATGCCACTTCAACAACCTGTTTCATCATCATGGCACATTCATTGCATTTGGTGAATACATTTTGGAGCACTGCTGCACCACATGGATAATGGTTTATGTTGTAGTTTACACTCTCCCCCAGTCCACCCAGTGGGCCATGGCAGGAAATACAATGTCCAACATCTGTCCCTGCAGCATCACTCAGGACAACTCCAGGTCCTGAAAATGTCACTACATCATATCTCTTTTCCCTCTCCCTACCCTCAGCAGCTACTGTGGCCACTTTCTCCACATCAATGCTGCACTTTCTTCCATTACTAATCACAGTACTTCCATAGTAGAATATCAGTAAGTCTACTCTATCCATATTCTATTCCTCCATCCTGTGGATCTTGGGATGGGCATATCCACTCCCCTTCTATATCAACAGGGTGCTTAGATTCCACTTGAATGATGGATGCAATTCTCCTGCTTGGAGTAGTTGGCACTCTTGGCTCCCTGGTATGGTGGTTGACCTTCTTCACCTCCCTGTTAGCTGGCCAGGGTAAGTCCAATAAACCAGAGGGTAGGAATTGCAAGATGCTGAGACCCAGAGCCTGGCTGTCACATGGATAATCCAGGGATTCAGGTCTCCTGAGTATACACCAACCCTAGCACCAACCACAGGTCAGTAAAGTAACAGAAGAGGCATGTGTATGAAGGTCACATCTGAGTCCAACTCCATCACACTCACAAACACAAACTTCAAAGTTGGACCAACTGTCATGGCACTGAACTTCAGAGCCTTCTGCCCTAAAACCTGTGGGCTTCTTTAAAACTTTTTAAAAATGAATCCAAGCCCCCTGTCAATATAAGGGTGGAGTGGACATCACCAGCCCAGGCTCTACAGGATGGAGGAATAGAATATGGATTAGAGTATATTTATTGATATTCTACTCTGGAACTATTGTGATTATTAGTAATGGAAGAAATTGTAGCATTGATGTGGAGAAAGTGGCCATGGTAGCTGCTGAGGGTAGGGAGAGGGAAGAAGAGTTATGATGTAGTAGCATTTTCAGGACTTGGAGATGTCATGGGTGGTACTGCAGAGCCATATGCTGGACATTGTACGCCCTGCCAGAGCCCACTGGGTGGACTGGGGGAAAGTGTAAATTACAATCTAAACCATTTTTCATGTTGTGCAGCAGTGCTCCAGAATGTATTCACCAAAGGCAATGAATGCCCATGATGATGAAAGAGGTTGTTGATGAAGGAGCAGTGAGATAAGTGTGGGGACCTCATATTTTTTGTAAGATTTAAAAAAATAAAGGGAGAAAAAATTGAAAAAAATGAAAAAGCTTTTTTTTTTTGACATTTTGCCTTTCATCACTGCTATAGGTGTTGCCCTGTATGTACAGTGGATATGCAATTTCTTTCAATTCTTTCTCAGTGTCTACATCCTTTTTTTTTTTCTACTTATTAAGTTTCTATTCACAAAAGTTTTAGATCACAGTTATTCACATATACAGTGTACGGGTCTCCCACATACCCAACATTTAAACATTTTTTCCCTTCTTCAGCAATCATCTTTTTACATGTTCATATTATATTTGCTGCAGCTGATGTACAGATATTGAAACAATAGCTTTCAAACATGATTTCGTTTGGATTTACATTATGTTTTATATTTTAGATTATACAATTTTCTAAATTTTGGGTTATCTTATATTTTCCTTTATGGCTTACATTTCAACCTATAGACCTTTATACATTTTGGTAATTTAACATGTCCTATATCCATCAATGCATGATTTGTGGAATACTACCATTGCCCCACAGTTACACCAATTCCATCTATTCAGTACCTCTTTCCCCCTCCCCTCAGGGCCCACAGTGACAATCTTCATTCCTTGAAGGACCATATTCAGATATACTTGCAAACATGTTGAGGGCTTGACATATTCGACTGCCTTAATCCATTGGAAGCCACCAATTCTCTCTTGAGATAAAATCCTCTCAATTTGCGAACATCTGTCCTCCCCAGGATGTGGGTATACCTTCACTCTCATTGTACGGGATGGGTCAGATGGCCCAAGAAATTGGGGGCAGGGGGAGGGAAATATTTGAACATAGGAGATTTTCAGGTATGTGGTTGAAACTATAATATAGAGAAAACTCTTCAGAAAATATAAAAAGAAAGTTTACCTGTTTTAGATGTTTAAGCGGGGGGCATCTGACACAGGGCAAGCTTCTAGGGAGAGTGTGAATGCTCATTTTCTCATAGTGAATTATATCATTGGGTGGAGAAACAATGAGAGTGAAAGTATATCCATTTCTTTTTTAATAAGTTAATTCTTTGTGTCCTTCTAGGAATTTGTTTATATCATCTAGGCAATCCAATTTTTTGTTGTATGAATGCTTATATATAGTTTTTCCTAAAAGTCTTCCCATTTTTGTAAGATCTGTAATAACAATTCTGCGGTCACCCCTCGGGCTGAAGTGTGGCCCGGCGGGGGAGCGGCCGCAGCAGGCCAAGCCGCTGCCCCCATAATAGGGTGGCTGGTCGGACTCACCGCCACCCCTGAAGGGAGCTCGGCATGGGCGCAGAGTGCCCTCGGGTCTCCCCTTCTCGGCAGCCATGCTTCCGCGGCCGCCCCTCCTCCCGGATGGCGCCACACGATGCCTGTGGGGCGGCACCCTTCTTCTTCTTTCTCCCTGCGCAGGCGCAGGATGGAAAATTCCAGTCTGCCCTTTTCCCCTCCCCCGACAGCAGCAACAGCCAGGCATGGGCGGGAAACTCCAGTCTGCCCTTTTCCCCTCCCCCGACAGCAGCAACAGCCAGGCATGGGCGGAAAAATCCAGCCCACCCTTTTCCCTCCCCCCAACAGCAGCAACAGCCAGGCGTGGGCGGGAAACTCAAGTCTGCCCTCCACCCCAGCAACAGCAGCCACCAATCCCTAAACCCTGCCCCTTCCCCCAGCAACAGCGACAGCCAATCCCTATCCACCACCCCTCCCCCATCCAGTACCGCCCACTGACCTTTCACCGGCAACCAATCAGAACAGGGCATGGCTTCGACCAATCAGCCTTCCCCAGCCCCTATAAAACTGTTGCCTCTCCCTCAATAAAGTGGACTTGCGTGTTTACCTTGTCTCCGCGGTAGTTTTTCTGCCGTGCGCCCTCCAGTCCTGAGAGCCCCCGACAAGGGCCTGGCCTCCCTTGTCCCCAGTTCGTCGCCTGCTTCTCCGGGTGACCCCTTCGTCGCCGGCTTCTCCGGGCGACCCCTTCGTCGCCAGCTTCGCCGGGTGACCCCGTCAGCCGAACCGCGCAACCCCTTGTGAGACCGATCCCTCGTCTGCTGCCGGACCGACCCCTCATCCCAAGCGGGACCGACCCCTCGTCCAGAGCTGGACCGACCCCTCGTCCGCAGCCAGACCCCACCTCTACCGACCGAGCAAGCCGCTGCACAAGTCCACTTTTATTTATGATTAGTCTTAATCTAAAGACTAATCTAGTCTTCAATTTTTTCTTATTTTGTCCAGTTAGAGGTGTGCCATTTTAAAAATCTTCTCAAATAAACCTTTGGATTCATTGATATGTATATTTTCCTAATACCTGTCATTTTCTTCTGCTCTAATCTTTATCATTTCCTTCTTTCTGTTATATCTGTGTTTATTTTGCATTCCTTTTTCTATTTCCTTAACATTTAAAGTTCATTTTTAAGTTGGTATTTTTCCTTGTTTATATAGGTATTTGCAGATATAAATTGACCTCTGCGCAATGTTTCAATGCACGCTGTAAGTTTTAGTATGCTCTAATTTTTTTCCATCTTATAATTTCTTCTAATTACTTTCCCTTTCTAAATACTATTGGGATTTCTTCTTTAGCTTATTGGTTTATGAGTGTATTTTCATATTCTTGGGAATGTTCCAATTTCCTCGTTAGTGTGTCTAGCTGCTTTCACTTGTAGCTAACAATTGTTTCAACCATTTCAATCTTTTTAACCTTTCTGGATCTTGTATTATTTTGCCCATAAATGATCCCTGTGCTTCTGCCCTCCTGAGGTATAGTCTTCCATATGTATCTGTTAGCTCTAGTTCATTCATCATATAGTTCTTTTTCTCCCTTTTCTTATTGCTCTTTTGTCTAGGTGTTATATCCATTGATTAAAGTGGTATATTGAAGTATCCAAATATTATTTTAAAAGTATCTATTTCTGTCTTAAATTTTGCCAGTAATTGCATCAAGTATTTGGGGGTAGTTAGATGTAAAAAGTTTGTGATTGTTATTTCTTCTTGTGGGTTTTTATTAATAATAAAAGTTTTATTAAATTTTATTATTTTATTAATATATACTGATGTTTGCTCTTCTAACAGTTCTTTACTTAAAGTCTATTTTGTTTGATATTAATACAATAATCTCAGCTCACTCTTGGTTACTATTTGCATGAATTATATTTTTCCATCTTTCAAGTTGAATTTCTTTTGAAGAAATTATTGTTTGATCATGCTTGTTTATCCATTTTGCCAATCTGTCCATTTTGTTAATTGCTAGGATTGTATTAGGAAAAAAATACTCAATATACATCGTGGATTTCAGATATGCAAGTCAACTATATATGTATATATATATATGTATACACATATTCATGCCATCATTTTTATTAATAGTCCTTCACCTACCGTACCCTCTCCTCATCAATTCAGGATGCCCATAGGTGAAGGGAAAGTGAAGAAGCCCTAAGTGAGACTGATCACCTGAAGCCTCCATAGGATAGATCTTCCTCCACCTCCCACCCTTAAACCCTCACCAAATATGTCACTTTACACCACTGGCTCTTGCTTTCCTCATTTTTAAAAAGGAAAATATGGTATTATGTATGCCATTGTGCTTTTTTTCTGAGAATACATGAGCATATATATCTAAATCGCCTAGCATCTCAAACTAAAGTGATTCTTATGTGATGCAGTGAAGACACTGCTGAGAGATAAATTGCAGCCCTAAATACTTAAATTAAAAATAAGAGTTAAATCAAAATCTTGCAATTATTTTGTTGAGGAATTTTTTTGTTTAAATTCATTGGAGGTACCAGGTATACCTCTAATGGTGGTATTCCATGGTTGAGCACCTGCTTTCCCTGTATGAGATCTTGGTTTCAATCCTCCTAAAATTAATAAATAAATTCGTAAGAGGGACTGGTATATAATTTTCTCTTCTTGTAGCTTCTTTATCTATTTGGTAATAGTGTGATGTAGGTGTCATAAATGAGATTGGTATTGTTATTTTGGAAATATTGGTAAAATCACCTTTGAAGTCAGATGGCCCTGAGGTTTTCTTTGTTTGGAGGTTTGTGATGACTGATCCAGTCTCTTTTCTGGTGATTGCTTTGCTGAGGTCTTCTATTTCTTCTAAAGCCAGTTTAGGTTGTTTGTGTGTTTCTAGGATTCAGACATTTCCTCTTTGTTTTCTAAATTGTTGATATACAGTTATTCATAATATCCTCTTTTGATCCTCCCTCAGCCCTCTGGGGTCAGTAGTGACATCTCTCTCATTTCTGACTTTATTTGTACATACTTTCTCTTTTTCTGTTAGTCTAGTAAAGGGTTTGTCAATTTTATTAAGCTTCTCAAAGAACCAATTTTTTGCTTAGTCTATTTTTCATAATTTTCTGTCATATTCATTTCTGTTCTAATCTTCAATTATTTCTTTCCTTCTGCTTACTTTGAGGTTAGTATGCTACTCTTTTTCCAGTTCCTCTTGGTGAGCAGCAAAGTGTTTAAATTTATATCTTCTTCTTTTTTAATGTAGTCTTTATTTTGGATTATAAATTTCCATAAGTTTTGATATGTTGTGTTTTCATTTTCATTAACCTCTAAGTACTTACTGATTTCTCTTGCAATTTCTTTTTTGATCCATTGATTATTTAAGAGTATGTTATTTAACCTGCATGTACGTGTGAATTTTCCAGTTCTCTGTCCATAACTGATGTCCAGTTTCATTTCATTGTGACAGAGAAAGTGCTTTGTATAATTTTAATATTTCTAAATTAATTAGACTTGTTCTATGGACTAACTTTGGTCTATCCTGGAGAATAATCCTTGAGCACTTAAGAAGAATGTATATCCTGATCTTTGGGGATGGAATGTTTTGCATATATCTTTTTATCTGCTTCCTTTGTGATATTATTCAGGATCTCTGTTTCCTTATTGACACTCTGTCTCTAATTATGTCTATTGATGAGGTTGATGTATTAAAGTTTCCAACTATTATTTTAGAGATGTCTAATTCTCCCCTTAGTTTTTCCAGTGTGTGCATCAGTTATTTTGTGGTGTGTAATATTTATGATTGTTCTTTCTTCTTGGTAGATTGTCACAATATTTAATAGTTAGTGTCCTTCTTTGTCTTTTATAACAGTTTTACATTTAAAGTCTTTTTTATCCAGCTCATTTTTCTATACTGTTTGCATAGAATATCATTTTCTAGGCTTTCAGTTTCAAACTTTTTGTGTCTGTTTTTCTAAGGTGATTATTTTATAGTCGTCATATAGATGGATCATAGTTTTTAAATCCATTCTGCCAATCAATCTTATTAGGGAATTTAATCCATTAACATTCCATGTTATTAATATAAATGCTGGGACATATGAGGATCCCCTATATTTTTTTATCTAACCCATATATCTTTTAAAAATAAATAAAAATACATTAAAAAAAAACAAAAATAATTTAGAGAAAGTGCTTTCTTCAACAATTTTATCCTTATGCTTGTATAGTTCATTTCTTATTTTTGTTTCACTTTTTACAAAAATATCTTATACTTCTTTCTCCTTTTAGTTACCTTTACTAATAATTTTCATTTCTTCCCTCTTCTCCAAACCTCTCTCTATCTTTCTCCTTTAGCCTGTAGAACTCCCTTTAGTAGTCCTCGTAGGTTAGGACTCTTATTGATGAGTTATCTCATTTTCTGTGTATCTGTGACTATTTTAATCTCTTTCTCAATTATAAAGGACAACTTTGCTGGATACCTAATTCTTGGCTGATGGTTTTCCTTTTTCAGTATCTTAACTGTGTCATATCATTGTCTTCTTATCGCCACAGTTTCTCATAAGAAATCAATCCTTAATCTAATTGAGCATCAATTTTATGTTATGGCTCTTTTTTCTCTTGTTGAATTCAGGATTATCTATCTTTGGCATTTCACAATCTGTTTAGTATGTTTCTCTGTTAGAACTTATTCTGTTGGCATATGCTAGACTTCCTGGTCATGAACATCCATGTCCCTCATAAGATTTGGGAAATTTTCAGCCAATATTTCCTCGAACACCTCTTCTGCCCCCATTACCTTTCTGCTCCCTCTGAGACACATATAATGTATCTGTTTGTGCAATTCTTCCTGTCATTCAGATTTGAGACCCTGACCAATTTGATCATTTTTTCTCCATCTGTTCTTCTGTCTGTGTAGTTTAGATGCCCTATATTCTAATTTACTAATTCTTTCCTATGCCTTTTCAAATCTGCTGTTGTATGATTCTAGTGATTTTTAAATTTCTTCTGTTGTGCCTTTCATTACCATAAAATATTATTTTTCTATTTATGTTTTCCTATTCTTATTTATGCTTACACAGTGTCTTTTTTAACACAATATATTTAATTCACAATAATGCAACCATATAGTATTTGACTTTTTGTTTCTAGCTTGTATTGCTCAACATAATATCCCCAAGGTTGTTCCATGTTGTATATACTTTAAAACATCATTTCTTCTTACAGCTGCATAGTATTCCTTTGTAATATAGCACAGTTAGTTCATACATTCATCAGGTGATGGACATCTGTGTTATTTCCAACTTTTGGCAATCATGAATAATGTTGCTATGAACATTGGTGTGCGTATGTCTATTCATATCCCTTTTCTCAATTCTTCAACACATATGCCCAGTAGTGATATGGAAAACTCATGTGGCAAATCTACTACTTTAAGAACTATCAAATATTCCTTCAGACTGGCTGTACCATTTTGTATTCCCACCAAGAGTGAAAAAGTGTTCCTGACTTTCCACATCCTCTCCAAAACTTGTAGTTCTCTGTTTTTTAAATAGTGGCCATTCTGATGGACTTGAAATCATATTTCATTATAGTTTTGATTTGCATTTCCCTAATATTAGTAATATTGAACAGTTTTTCATATATATTTTCCCATTTGTATTTCTTCTTTGGACAGATGTCTATTCCTTTGCCCATTTTTTACTTGGGTCATTTCTCCTTTTATTGTTGAGTTGAAACATCTCTTTACATGCCATGGATAGTAAACCCTGATCAGCAGTGTGATTTCCAAAATTTTTCTCCCATTGAGTCAGTTGTCTTTTCACCCTATTTAGGTGTAAGTTCCAAGAAACCACTTCCTACCACAAGGTCTTGAATGTGTTTCCCCATAATTTCTTCTCATAGTTTTATGGTTCTGGCTTTTATATTTAATATTTTGATTCATTTTGAGTCGATTCTTGTAGAGAGAGTGAGAGAGGGGTCTTCTTTCATTCTTTTGGTTATAGACATACAGTTCTCCCAGTGCAATTTTTTGAAGACACTGTTTAGTCCTGTTAACATGGGCTTGGTAGTTTGGTCAAAAATCAGTTGGTTATATAGGTGAGGGTTTATTTCTGGACTCTCAGTTCTATTCCATTATCAACGTGCCAGTACCATGCTGCTTTGACCACTGCAGATTTGTAATATGTTTCAAGGAGAGGAGGTGAATTTACTCCCACATCTCTCTTCTTTCTTAGAATGATTTTGGCTATTCAGGTGCACTTTCCATATGGATTTGGTAATTACCTTTTCTTTTTCTGTTAAGGAGGCTGTTGGAATTTTAACTGGTATTGCATTGAATCTATAAATCAGTTTGGATGGGATTGACATATTGAAGATACGTAGTCTTCCAATCCAGGAACAAGGAATGTCCTTCCATTTGTTTAGGTCTTCATTGACTTCTTTTAAAATTGTTTTTTAATTTTCTGCATATAAATCCTACACTTTCTTAGATAAATTGATTCCTAGGTATTTGAGTCTTTTTGTTGCTATTGTAAATGGAATTTTCCCCTAATTTCCTCTTCAGATTGTTCATTACATGGCTATGAAAACAATACTGATTTTACTAATTAATAAATACTGAACTCATTTATTAGCTCAACTAGCTTTAGCAAAGACATTTCAGAATTTTCTAAATATATGATCATGTCATCCTCAAACAGTGAGAATTTTATTCCTTTTTTCCTATTTGGATGCCTTTAATTTTTTTCTTGTCTAATTGTTCTAGCTAGAACTTCTAGTACAATGTTGAGTAGCAATTATGAGAATGCGAATCCTTGTCCTTTCCCTAATCATACAGGGAAAGCTTTCAACTTTTCTCCAGTGAATATGCTATTAGCTGTGGGTTTTTGTGTATGCCTTTTATCCTGTTCAGGAAGGATTTCTTCTATTCCTATCATTTGAAGTGTTTTTATCAAGAAGTCATACTGAATTTTTGTCAAATGGTTTTTCCGCATTGATTGAAATGTTGCTGTTTTTTCCTTCTATTTTAATGCAATGCATGACATTGAGTTTCTTTAATGCAAGGCATTACACTGATTGATGTTCCTATATTAAACCAATCTTGTATACCAGAAATAAGTCATACTTGATATGATATATAAGTCTTTAGATATGCTGCTGGATTAGATTTGCAAATATTTTGTTGAGAATTTTTCATCTCTGTTCATTAGAGAGATTGATATGTAATTTTATTTTCTTGTATTGTTTTTATCTGACTTTGCTATTAGAGTGATGTTTGCTTCATAAAATGTGTTAAGTGCTTTTCCCTACTCTTCAATTTTCTGGAAGAGTTTAAACAGGATTGGTGTTGTTTTTGAAATGCTTGGTAGAATTCACCTGTGAAGCCATCTGGTCCTGGAGTTTTCTTTGATGGGAGATTTTTGCTGATGGGTTCAATCTCTTTAAATGTGATTCATTTGTTAAGTTCTTGTATTTCCTGTAGCTTCAGTTTAGGTTATTCATGCATTTCTAAGAATTTGTAATTTCATCAAGGTTGTCAATTTGTTGGCATAATAAATTACATTCCTTTTTATTTCCATGAGGTCTCCCTTTCATTTCTGATTGAATTATTGTGTATTTATTTGCATCTTCTCTTTCTTTTCCTTTGTTTGTCTAACTATGGGTTTGTCAATTTTATTGATCTCAAAGAACAAGATTTTCGTTTTGTTGATTTTCTCTGATTTTTTTGCTCTCAATTTCATTTATTTTGGCTCTAACCTCTATCATTTCTTTCCTTCTGCTTGTTTGGGGATTGATTTGCTGTTCTTTTTCTAGTTTCCTTAGTTTTCAGTTAAATCTTTGAATTTAGCTCTTGCTTAGATTTTAATATACTCATTTAGGTCTATAAATTTCCTTCTAAGACCGTCCTCACAGTATCCCGTAAATCTTGATAAGCTGTTCTCTCATTTTCATTTCGCAGTATATCTACTGATTTCATTTGCAATGTCTTCTTTACCCACTGATTATTTAGGAGTGTGTTATTTAGCCTCCACACATTTGTGAATTTAACGTTTTCCTGTCCATTATTGATTTCCAATTTCATTCCATTATGATCTGTGAAGATATTTTGTATAATTTCAATCTTTTTATATTTATTGAGTGTTGAATTTCATTTAACATGTGGTTTATCCTGGAGAAAGATCGATGGGCACATGAGAAGAATGTATAAACTGCTGCGTTTGTATGCAGCATTCTGTATATATCTGTTAGGTCTAGTTTATTTATCATATTGTTCAAGTTCTCTGTTTCTTTCTTGATCTTGTCCCTAGTTGTTCTATCTAATGATGTGAGTAGGGTGTTGAAATGTCAAATAATTATTGTAGAGATGTCTATTTCTCCCTTAAGTTTTGCCAGCATTTGTCTCGTGTATTTTAGGGTTTCCTAATTAGATGCATAGATATTTATGTCTGTTTTATTTTCCTGGTGGATTGTCCCTTTTATTAATATATAATGGTCTTCTGCACCTCATAGCTTTTTTGCATTTAAACTTTGTTTGTCTGCTATTATTATGCTACACTAGTTTTTTGTTTTGTTTTGTTTTGTTTTTCTTTTTTGGTTAGTATTTGATGGTGGATTATCATTCTCCAGATTTTCCATTTCAGCGGGTTTGTATTCCTGGGTCTAAGGCGAGTCTCTTGTAAGCAGCATATGGATGGCTCATGCTTTTTAATACATTCTGTCAGCCTATTTCTTTTCATTGGAGAGTTTAATCCATTGTATCTAATGATACTAATGGAATGCATTAATTCTTTCTACCATTTTATTCTTTGGTTGTCATATATCGTACCTTATTTTTGTCTGCGTTTTTTTAATTGATACTATTTTGACCATTCTTTCTGCTATTTTTCTTTTCTGTTCCTCCAAGATCTCTCTCCTGTATTTTTCTTTCAGCCTCTAAGGCTTTTTTAATACATCCTACAAAGTTGAATCCTTTTCTTAAGAAGTCTCTTAGTTTTTGTTTGTGAATGTTTACACTCATCTTTGTATTTGAAGGACAATTTTGCTTGATAAAAAACTCTTGTGTGGCAACTTTTCCCTTTGAATATCCAAATTGTATCATACCACTGTGTTTTCTTCTCCATGGTTTATGATCAAAATTTCATGCTAAGCCTTACTGGGTGTCCCTTGTATGTGATGGTTTTCTTCTCATTTGCTGCTCTTAGAATTTTTTCCTTCTCTTTTGACATCTGACATTTTGAATTGTATGTATCTTGGAGTAGGTCTATTCAGATTTATTCTCATAGAAGTAAGGTGCACTTCTTGGACATGTATGTTCTCTTTAATAATAGTTGTGATTTTTTTAAAGCTATTATTTCCTCAAATGTTCTTGCCCCTTTCCATTCTCTTCTCTTTCTGGAACTTGCATGACAGACATATTTTTGAGTTTTTTGTTGTCATTCAACTCCCTGTGCTTCTGTTTACTTTTTCCATTCTTTTCTCTCTCTGGTCTTTTTTCTCTTCAATTTCAGCTGTTCTGTCTTCAATATCACTTATTCCTTCTTCTCTCCTTTGGATTCTGCTGTTGTATGTCTGTATTATGTTTTTGACCTCACCTATTAGCTTACATTCCCATGAGCTCTGTGGCTTTTCTAGTTAGGATTTTAAAATCCTCTTTCTACTCACTCAATGTCTTCTTTTTAAATTAAAAATTTTAAAAGAAGTTACATAAATGTTACATGAAAAAAACAAGTGATTCCATATCCCTCACTCTTTCCCCCTCCCTCACTTTCCCACATCAACAACATCCCTCATAAGTGTGCTACATTTATTACTATTGATGAACACATATTGAAGCACTGCTGCTAGCCTTGGATTACAGTTTCCATATAGAATACAGTCTGTCTCACACAAACTTGTTGGTTATGACAAAATATACAAGGCCTGTAGCTGTCACTGCAATGTCATGCAGGACAATTCCAATGTCCTGAAAATGTTCCAATATTACACATTTTTTTTCTTTTCTCATCCTTCAGAACCTTTGGTGGCCACTGCCTTTATATCAATAATAAGAGTTCTTACATTGCTAGAATAATAATATCTTTAGTAAAATAATATTAAGTCTACTTTGGTTCATTGTTCTTACCCCAATTTTGAGTATTTCGGGATAGTGATGGCTACTCTGCTTCTAATTGGGAGGGAGCTTAGAACTCATGGGGCAGATGGTTAGAACTATCTTGCTTGCAATTGCAGACACTCTCTGATCCTTGGGCTCAACATTGTCTGTCGTCATCACCTTGTTAGTTGTCCTATGTGAATCCAATGCCCTGGAGAGTAGGTGTTGCAACTCTACTGAAATTCAGGGCACAACACACACATAGAGAAATGAAAGAACTAAATCTATGGAACATATATTTGTCAAGTATAGTGCTAATCATAAGTTTCAATAAAAAGGGCAGAGGAACAATGTGTAGAAAACTATAATTGATTCTTACTCTTTTGCATTGAGGAGCACACATTCCAAAGTAAACCCACTGACAGTTCCAAATTCCTGAGCGCTCTGGTCTGCTATAATTTCTGTGTGTCTCTCGATTCCTCAGAGTCTCTGCTATTTGAGACACTGTTCACTGTAGCAGTCAAGGACATCCTACTGGGACTTGCAGAAGTATAATTCTGGAGTGATTTTCTGACTCACTTTGAAATCTCTTAGCCATAAAAACTCATTTGTTTTTATCATTTTGTCCTTTTGGTCAAGGTCTTTTTCCAGATGTGTTGCTAGCTGGAACTTGGTAATAACCCACTGGTGCCAGGGGGACTTGTCCCACCCTTGAGGTAGTGTATTGCATTTATATATTTAGTTTGGTTCAGAGAAAGGCCATATTTGAGCAATGAGGATGTTTTCAGGAGAACACTCTTAGCGATATATAATACTAGGCTACGTTTCAATTTCACAAGAAAAAATTCTTATGTACAATCATCGGTATCAAGGGTCTGGTGTAATGATCTGTTTTCCTTCACTAGGCACTGCCTTTGTGGAGAAGTGAGATGGCTGACATGAAGCATTCTACTTTACTCTTGTAGGCAAAAGATAGAAACTGTTTTTCCATGTGGGTAAAATGGAGATATTTATTTTGCTCTATAATTTCCAGTGGAAAAAAAAATTGTGTTGGGTTCCAAAGTCCAAACACCATGAGTTCATCCTTGCATTGTCACATACTAGTTGGGTGACTTTGACTGAATTATCTAATTTCTTTGAACTTCAATTTCTTCCACCTTAAATAAGTATAATTATAGTTAATCTTTCCCTATTCAGGATTACTTTCTTAAGAAACTGTTCTCACTGAGAAATAAAATTGAAACACAATGTAGGGTTTGTAGTCATAAGACCTTGGTACAAGTAACATGGCCTTGAACAAACCACTTCCTCTGCCAATCATGTTCACCTTATCCCTATCAAACAATGTTGTCTCATAGGACTTTCTGTGATGGTAGAAATGTCCTGTATTGCACTGTGCCAGGGTCCACAGAATGGAGGAATAAAATATGGATTAGAGTGAACTTACTGTTATTCTACTATAGAATTATTGTAACTAGTAATGGAAGAAACTATAGCATTGATGTGGAGAAAGTGGCCATGGTAGGTGTTGAGGGCTGGAAAAGGGAAGAAGAGATGAGATGTAGGGGCATTTTCAGGATTTGGAGTTGTCCCAAATGATATTGCAAGGACAGGTGCTGGACATTACATACCCTGCCATAACCTACTGAATGTACTGGGGGAGAGTGTAAACTACAAAGTGAACTATAATCCATGTAGTGCAGCAGTGCTCCAAAATGTATTCACCAAATACAATGGATGTGCCACAATGATAAAGTAGGTTGTTGATGTGGGAGGAGTGGGGGTGGGTGGGGTGAGGGATATGTGAGAACTTCTTATATTTTCTAATGTAATATTTTTTGTGATGTATGTCTTAAAAAATACAATAAAAATAAATGCAAAAATGAAAAGTAAACCATTCAATGAAGAGAAAATGGGATAAAGACTCTATGAAGAACAGAGAGATAAGGTAACATGAAATGGGTTATTGAGTACAGGAGGCAAAGTAGAAAAACCTATGTTAAAGTTTTCAGAAGAAATGCACAAAATATTGGAAGAATATTAGATAGAAACTGGCTTTTTTTTCATACCCCTAGGATTGTCTAGGCTAGAATGGGTAAAGCAGTTGGGCAAAACGAGCCAAGAAAGTAACTGTATTATGAGAGGTACAGGACCTTTCTCTTACCTCCTTTTACCCCATCAGAATAGCTCCAAATGTTCTTTCACATGTATTGGAATTTTGTGCACATTTTTGTTTGGTAAAAATTGATTCCCCTGCTCAAAAAACAAACAAACAAAAATGTTTAAGACCACCAAAATAGAATGTTTGAGAATAAGTGATGTTTAGTTCTATTGAAATATTTCATTTAACATAATTTTAAAGCCTCATAATGATGGGTTAAATAGGGCTGTCCAAGATGGAGCAAATTTTCTCTGATCCTGTGAATGGCAGAGGCTTGTCTTATTCATCTTTTTCTTCCTTCACTATCATGGTACATGGAAAGTATTCCTTGTAAGCTCATTAACAGAATGTATGAAAGGTTTGCTTACAGATTTTTGTTCTTGAATTTTCCTGAAATTTGAATTAGAAGTAGAATATAAGCTTATTCCAAAGTAGAGTAGTGAGCTCCACCGCAGATCAAATGGATAGATACTATGGACCAATGAGAATTGTTGTGTTCTTTAACGTTGTGTGCTCTAGGTCTTGAACTGGGAAAGTTTGCCTTATGGACAGGGAAAGAATTTTAAAATTTCTTATCATATGACAATTCTTATCATGTGGGACCTAATGTCTTCGTGATTTCATTTATCTCTTTATTCATATTTTCTTTAAACTCATTAATTTGATTTTGGAAATTTGTGTTTATTTCCTTAATTATTTCTCTCAAACCCTGAATCTCTTCTGGGGCTTTCATAAATTCTTTTTCTGGGGGCATACATAGATTAACTCACAATATTTTGCTGATGTCTAGACATCTGATTAGGATGGTAGCTTACTCAGATGCTCAATTTCTTTCTCTTTTGTAGTGATTCAGTGGAGGGAAGGTTGACTGTTACTGCTGCTCTTTCATTCTTGACTCAACCTGGATTGTTAGGACTGTTTGATGCCCCCACTACTTCCCAGCACCCATTGAGACTTCCCTCAGGTCTTCCTATACTGAGCCGCTAGTGCCCCATTGCTTCCTAGAACCCAGCAAGATATCCCTTGCATATGTGTTGCTCTTTCTGAGACCCTACTGCTTGCTAGTGCAAGAAAGGGAAGAAAGACTTCCCTCATGGGCAATTCGTATCACCTCTCTTGCACTTGACAAGATAGTGTGTCTTCTTGCAATTTCTGAAGGGTGAGTGCACTTTGCTACCTCCTGCTCTGCCATCCTCCCAATCTGTCTTTTTATTGGAGAATTTAATTGGTTAACATTCAGTGTAATTACTGATTAGGCAAGAGTTGCTTTAGCTATTGTACTTTTTTCTTTCTTTTTAATATTTCTAAAGACCAACATGAAAAATCAGTTTATTCCCACACACTAGTAATGAAAAATCATAAAAGGAAGTCACAAAACAATTCCATCTACAGGAGCATTGAAAAGAATAAAATACTCAGGAATAAATTCAACCAAGGAGGAGCAAGATGTATGCCCTGGATACCACACAGATAACTGAAAGAAATTAAATAAGACCAAAATCAATGGAAAACCATTCAGTGCTCATAGATTGGAAGCCAAACCATCACCAAGATGACAATTCTACTGAAGTGATTCACACATTCTTTGTAACACCTACTAAAATACCAAGGGCTGTTTTTTTAAAAATTAAGAATAATAAAAGTTTTAACTCTCTTGGACAAGAATCTGTCAATTCTAATAATAATTATAGGTTTAAATAGAAGGGGCAGAAGAGCCACATGTAGGGAAACCACAACTGAGTCCAACTCTGTCACACTGGGGAGCCTAAATTCCAAATTAGGGCCTACTGGCCAGGCACCAAACTCGTGAGCTATCTGCCCTGCCTATAGTGTCTGGATGTCTCCAGGGCCCCACTATTTGGTATTATATTTACAGATTATATATCTTGCCATAACTAACACAATTGTGTGGAAGAGTATAAACTACAATATAAACTATAATCCATGGCAATGCTCCAAAATGTGTTCATCGATTATAACAAATGTACCACACTAATGAAGGATGCTGTTAATGTTGGAAAATGTGGGAGGTATAGGGAGTAGAGCATATGAGACTCCCCTTTATTTTTACGTAACTTTTATTATCTAAGTATCTTTTTTTAAAATAAAAAAATATATTTAAAAAAAGAAACGCTGATCCTAGAATTCATATGAAAATGTAAGGAATTGCAAAGATTCAAAACAATCTGAAAAAGGTAGAACAGAGTTGGAGGACTCACACTTCCCAATTTCAAACTTTCTACAAAGTTATGGTAAGCATAACTGTGGTAATGGCATAAAGGCAGAAAGTAATTTTAGCTTCCTCTATGTGTCAAATGGAACACTGGAGCAATGGCTTTTGAAGGAGTTGATGCCCAAGAACATGAGTAATCATCACTTTCAAAAAGCATCCAGAATTGGCACTGGAGTTTGGTGTGCTGTTAGGCATCAGACAAATAATCTTTGCAGAGATGACCCTTGCCGTTCTGATTATCTGACCAATTGGCAGAGCTGCCATGAAATAACCTTACAAGAATCATTTTGGACTCCATGAATCATCTCCTTCTCATAGTTTTGCACTGCATAGGTCTATTTTGAAATTGAGATGAATTAAAAATATTTCTTAGATTTAAATACTATTAAATGCTTCTTCCGCTAACTGGAGATTCCTTTGGGAGTACTGACATTGATTTGTGTACACATTTCCCATCTAAAACACACTAGAAATTCATGGATGAATGGCTATGAAATTTTAAAACTTCATTTTGGAATAATTTCAGACTTACAGGTAAGTTGCAAAGTGAGTATGAAGAATTTTAACATTGTTTTCACTCACATTCCCTCAAAGTTAACATTCTATCACATTTGCTTTGTCAGCCTCCTTATATAAATACATATTTTTTTCTGATCTTTGAGAATACATTACAGACACACCACATTTAAACTTTTTTTAACAGTCAGTTTTCTTGATACATATTAATAAAGCATAAATCCATCCAAAGTGAGCAATTAAAGGTATTTGTTATAATCACATAATTGTGCATTCATCACTTCAATAATTATTAGAGCATTTTCATTACCAATAACAATGAAATTAAACAAAAACTGACAAAGAAACAAACAAAAACTCATCAACCCTCAATCTTTCTGTTTCCCCTGCAATATATAGCCGTTATTCTGTTTTTGTGTAGTTGATTTGAATTTATATTTTGTAAACAGTCTTATAAATGTAAAATTACCAATATTCATATTTCACATGAGATTTCACTATGTTATACAGTTTGATGCTACAGTTTTTATCTTTCCTTCTAGTATTATATATATCCTTACCACTTTCCTTTTCAACCATTTTTATACCCATGCACTATCTCTGCTAGGTATAAATACTATGATGTGCTTTTGTCATTTCTATTCATTTCCAAAGATTTACAAACACCCTTTTTACCAGTTCTACTCAGATAAACCATCAGCTTTCCCTTCCTTACCCTCATTCTATTTTATGGTGAATTCTAATAACTCCTTGAGTTTAATACAATATTTTTATTTATAATAGCACAATCATTAGTATTTTTCCTTTTATGTCTGACTTGCTGCTCTCAACATAATGTCCTCCAGGTTCATCCATGCTGTCATACGCTTCACAACTTGATTTCTTCTTACCGCTGCATAATATTCCTTTGTGTTTATACTGCGAATTTATCTGTTCATCAGTTGATGGACACCTGTGTTGTTTCCACCTCTTGGCAATTGTGAATAATGCTGCTACAAACATCAGTGTGCAGATCTCTGTTCATGTCACTGCTCCGTGTTCTTGTGGGTGTATAGTAGTTCTCCTTTTATTGCATGCTATATCTTTCTTCTCTTCTTTTCCTCCATTGCAGTCTCCTTTTGGGTAAATTGATCATTTCTGTATATACTTTAAATATTTCCTTTGTGGTTATACTACAGTTTCTATATAACAACGTAAGCCTACTGTTCTATGCCCAGAGTATAGGCTTAATCTCCATTATTGATTATATTCCCATTGGTTCTGTTATGTTACTTTCTAAACTTTCTAATTCCTCTTTTTGTTCACTCATTTTCTTCTTTTTTTTTAAGAATAGTTGTATTCAAGCCCCATACAGTCCAGTCAAATTATACAATAATGGCTCTTAGTATAATCTCAGAGTTGTCTGTTTATCTCCACAGTCGATCTGAGAACATTCTAATTTCTTCAAAAAGAAAAATCCCACTGATTTTTACACACTCTTCTATTGACACTTATTATTAGTATTGTACTTTCGTTACAATTGATGGAAGAAAATTACAATCTTGCCATTAATGATAGTCCATGGTTAGCATTAGATATTTTTCTCCATGTACCACCCTATTATTAACCCCTTGTTACAGTGACATATATTTGTTCTAGTTCATGAAAGAACAGTCTTATCCTAATACCAGTCATCTTCCACAGTAGCCGTCACTAAATAATAGAGTTCCATGTTTTAACCTAGTGACATGCATAACCCTAATATTCCCCTTTCAACCATGATCACACCCATTATTAATTCTGTTAATTACACTCACAAAAATGTGTTACTATCACCACTCCCTAGGTATTCAGTTATTTTAGTCATAATTGTGAATGTATATTTTTCTTGATTTCATATTCCAATTGTTCATTGCCTGTGTATATTAACAGTACTGATTTTTGGATTTTGACCTTATATCCTAGTTCTTTTCTGAATTCATTCACAGCTCTATAAGCTTTGTTGTGACTTTTTCAGGAAATGTATGTACATTCATGTCATCTCCAGATAGGGAAAGTTTCACATCTTTCTTTCCAATTTGGATTCTTTTGGTTGTTTTATTTTCCTTGCCTAATAGCTGTGGCAAGAACCTAGTACAATTTTGACCAACAGTGGTTACAGTGGAGATCTTTTAATTCTTCCTAATATTGGATGGAAATTTTTCAGTCTTTCGCCAATAAGCAGGATGCTAGCTATGGGTTCCTCATAAGTGCCTTTTATAATATTGATGAAATTTCCTTCAATTCCTAGTGTTCTCAGTGTTTTTATTTGAAAGAGTACTAGATTTTTTCAAATGCCTTTTCTGCATCAGTGAAGATGATGATGTGTTTTTTTCCTTCATTGCGCTAATGTGGAGTATTCCCTAAATTGATTTCCTTAATTTGAAACAACCTTGCTTACCAGAGACAAATATCACTTAATCATGATGTATAACAATTGGATTTCACTTATTAGTATATTGTCAAGAATTTTTACATCTATATTCATAAGAAATATCGGTCTGTAGACCTTTGTTTTCTTTCTTAATAATTTCAATTGAGTTATCTTCAAGTTTGTTGATTCTTCTGCCAGTTACAACTGGCTATTGAATTCCACTAGGAAAATTTAATTTCAGTTTGTGTACTTTTTTCTCTCTGGTTATTTTTCATAATTGTTAAAATTTATTGATATTCTCATTTTAGCTTTATTTCACTTTCTTAAGAACCCTCTGTTCTTTCTTGCTTTTATTTACTCTTTAAGCATATTCAAGACCAATTTTTTTAAAGTATCTGATTTGTCCAAATTGTGGTCTTCTTTGCTGATTGTTTTGGGTGCTTATTCCTTTAGATAGCCATTTTCTTTTTTTGTAAACCTATATATATTGCATATTTTAATATTTATATGTTATGCTTTCCCTAACATGAAATCACTAGATTAAGCAAATTTCTATAGTCAAAACTTAGCATATATCAGTTATTAGGGGCTGGGGTGGATGTAGGGTGTGGGATATAATATTTAAATTAAATAGTGTGAACTTTCTATTCAGAGTGATGGAAATGTTTTCTTAATGGATGATGGTGATGGTAGCACAATATATGAACATAATTATCAACACTGAATTTATTTTTCAATGTAGCAACTAGGGGAAAATTTAAATTCACAAAATAAATTTATATGTTACTAGAATAAAAATTAAAAGGAAAACCATTTGACTATACAACACAGTGAAACCTAATGTAAACCATACTATAGCTAATAGTATAATTATCATAATACCACATTAATGCAAGGTGTTAATAATGGCAACGTTTGTATTTTTCCTATGCCTATCCCTCTGTCTAGGTTGGAAGCAGATAACTTATTTTCTCGGTATAACATGCCACAGAGAAAGAAAAACCCATGGAGCAGCCAGAAGTCAGAAGTCAATATAACTTGGAACATATGCATTGTTGTGTGTGACAGATTGAAGTTTTTGTTTTTTTGTTTTTGTATCCCAAAAGAGTATGTTCTTAAACTAACCTATTCCTATAGATGTGGTGCCCTTTGATTGCATTAGAGTCACTTTGGATCACTTGATTAAATTGTTTTTGATTGGATCAGTGAAATGTGACTCAGGTTGAGTCTCTGCACTTTTACTGAGCTTTACATAGAGAGAGAGACACAGAAAAAGGAAGCTGCCGTTTTTGAACCTCCCATGTGAGAGAGGACTCTAGGATCTCAAGCAGTCAGAGCTTAAGTATGATGCCTCCAAGAGGCTGGGCCCAGAGAACCACTCAAGTTTGAAGAAATGAGGCATGTGCCTGATATCTCACAGGAAGAGGAAGAAAAGCAGAGCAGTGGAGACTGAGAGAGGAGACCTGGAAAGAGCCCAGCCCTCTGATGGTTATCCAAAGTTGATCCCTGGGAGATGGCAAACCTGGAGGGGAAGGCAGGGACCTCAGGAGAGACTGGCCCCTATTTTGTTTCACCACATGGCAGGACATCAGGATCACCAATAGATGACTTTGGTGAGAAAGCATCTCTGATAATGACTTGAATTGGACGTTTTGCAACCTTAGTATTATAAGCTTTTACCCGAATAAATTCGGCATTATAAAAGCCAACCCATTTCTGGTACTTCAAAAAAGAACTCTAAACTGTCATTTGAAGACAAATAGTTGTGTCATAATTTTTTATCCATTCTGGCAATATCTGTCTTTTGACTGGAGCTTTTAATCCATTTATATTTATAGTCACAATTGATAATTCCAGACTTTCTTCTTCATTTTGCTATATGACCTTTGTAATTCTTATAACTTTTTGCTCTTCATTTCATTAATTCTTAGTTGTATATTTATTTGTATTTCTCAGTTGAACCAGTTCGATTACTTTCTTATTTCAATCTGTATATATTTTTATCTACTTTCCTTGTTAGTATCATGAGTTAAAATTTAACATCCTAAGTAC
The DNA here is from genome assembly GCF_030445035.2 of Dasypus novemcinctus. NCBI lineage: Eukaryota > Metazoa > Chordata > Mammalia > Cingulata > Dasypodidae > Dasypus > Dasypus novemcinctus. The sequence continues at coordinate 20,317,830 of NC_092216.1, forward strand.
ATAAAAATCTTATTTAGTTTGATACCAACTTAACTTCAATAGCACGCACATATATTTTTCCAATTCCCTTTTGTATCCTACCTTTTTTCCCCTTCTTGTTACCATTTATTTCTTTGTTCTTTGTACATCTAAAAGCAAGTTTATGATTACCTTTAATGCATTTAATGCATTTGCACTTTAGCACCTGTAGGAAGTGAAAAGTGAAGTTAAATACCAAATAATATGCTATAACAATCCTGGCATTTATGACGACCCATTTGTTTACCTTTACAAGAGGATTTTATTTCTTTGTGACACTTAGAGCCACTGTATCTAGTGTATTTTCACTTCAGTCTGAAGAACATCCTTAGCCTTGCTTGTAAGGCAAGTCTAATTGAGATGAACTCTGGCCATATTTATGGAGGATTTCTTAATCTGTCCATCATTTTTGAAAGAAAATCTTACTGGATACAAAATTCCTTGCTGGCATTTGTATTGTTCCAATACTTTACATACTTCAACCAACTGCGTTCTTGCCTACATGGTTTCTGATGAGAAATTGGTATGCAATTTAATTGGGACTCTATCATATGAGGTATGATGCCTTCCCTTGCAGCTTTCAGAACTCTCCCCTTGTCCTTTGGATTCCATAGTGTAATCAATATATGATGAGATGTATTTTTTTTTTCATGATTATTATCCTTGGTGTGCTCTGGGCTTCTTGTATGTGAATATTAACATTTTTTAAAAGTAAGTTTAGAAAGTTCTCAAACATTATATCTTTGTATAATACTACTTACCATTTTTCTCTTTTGCCCCCTTCTGAGATTACCATAAAGCATATATTGGTATAAGCAATTTTTAACCTTTCATATTTGTTTTTCTTTCTGTCTCAGCATACACTCATTTCAATTGGCCTTCCTTTAAGTTCCCTGATTGTTTCTTCTCAACTTTTAGCACTGCCTCAGTTCTGTAACATTGTTACTACTCTCTGTACTGCTTCTCTGCCTCTAAGTTCCAGGCCAGTAGACCAAAACATACCTCTTGAATCAATTTTTCACAAAACTTGCTGAGGTGATATACAAAAATACCCAAATAGTTTGTTTAATAACATTTACTGAATGAACACAGGTCACCAGGTACCACTGTGGTTGCACAAACTACCGCATGGACTAAGGGAGGAAGATTTGCCTGGACAAAACACTTGTCCCACACATAGCTCCCTACCATTGTCTTACAATTCAGTACTTGATTTTTTGTTCTTAAGTAATGACTGTCTTCCAGAATTTGGGAAAGTTTGTTCTGAAAGATTTTGAGCATTTTTCACTATTTCTAAGGGGGACCATTTGATAGGGGGTATTTTATTCCACTATCTTGCTGACATTTATCCCTGGTTATGTTTTTAATATATATTTTTCTTTCTTCTTATTCTTCTTCTGGGCTCTTGGTAGCTTGCCATTGGTGTGTTTGTTTATAGTTTTTGTTCATTTTCCTCACTTTTCTCATGATTGATAACTCAATTAACACATTTCTATGATAGTTTTCTTCTGCCTATTCAAATCTGTCATTAAGTCCTTCTAAAATTTTTTTAATTTCAGTTATTATAAATTTCACTTCCAGAAATTCTATGTGGTTCATTTTTATAATTTCTATGTCTCTATGGTTACTATTGGTTGCAACATCATTCTCATTGCTTTTTTTAGTTATTTGTCCATGTTCTCTAGTTTTTAGCATATGGAAGCTTATTAATAGTATATTTAGACTTCTGGGAAAATGGAAGACTAAAAAGATGTGGAGTTCTCTTCTGTCTCAGAAAAATAGCTAAAGAAAAATCTTGTAGGGCTTAGGACACCAGGCAAAAACTGGACACTGCCCAGAGGAGAGAGGGACAAATGAAAACAATTGCAAAGACAAAACTATAAGTTAAAGCAGTAGCTTCTAGTACCAGCACCCTCCGTCACTCTAAGGACACTTTAGAATTCTAGGGCCTCTGGGACAGGGATCTACCACCCAGGAAAGGGGAGAAAAAGAGGGCAGCTTAAGGCTGACCCACGTATTTTATCTGCTGTGTCCAAGGAGCCTTTCCAGGTCAAGTGGGGCCTGCCAATGACTATCCTGGAGCCAGCAAGAGGCTAAAGATATACAACCCTGTCAGTCTCCCTCTGTACTAACCAGGACTGATAGTTGAGAATGAAGAGGGGAGTGGAATTATTTCCTACAGGGAAAAGGGAGGGGGCTGCCATCAATGACTGAAGAACTGTCTCTGAGAAACTTTTAATTACAAGGCTCATAGCCTCCAGGCAGGAACAGGCATTGTACTGAGAGGATTACTGAAAAGTGCCATCTGCTTATGGTCCAAAAAAGTGCATGTGAGGAGATTAAAAGTAAATGAATAAGGCAGGCTTTTCCTGGCCTTTCCAATTTCCCTCCCCAGAGCACTAATAAGCAGATCTGCAACCCATTCTTAGGTCCAGGGCCCATATGTGAGCAATTAGCAGGGACAACTCTAAAGACCCAGTCAGGTTGAACCAAGAATCAAAGAACACAGTAACACACAGTTTTAGCCACTAAAACCCTATGAAAGAGAAATTGAGCAACTTATAAATGCACCACTCTAATCAGCTGCCTACATATCAGCAAAAAAGTCTCAAGCCTTGCTAAGAAAATGGAAGAAATATTTCCAAGCAAAGGAACATATCAAAGCCCTAGAAGAGATGCAGGATTTGAGACAACTAAGCTATGAGATGCATACAATTTTCCAAAATCAGAATGAGTTTAGAGTCAAGATGTCTTAAGAGATAAAGGATATCAGGAAGACACTGAGCAAGCACAAAGAAAAATTAGAAAACTAAAGACAAAAAGGACCTCAAGAATACACTGAGTGAGCACAAAGAATTTGAAAACATGAATAAAAAATTAATAGAGATCAAGGGAATGAAACACATGAAAGGTGAGATCAATAACCCCTGAGAGGCATAATAGCAGACTCAAAATGACAGAAAAAAGAATAAGTGACACTGAAGACAGAATAGCTGAAATTGAAGAGAAAAAAGAACAGGAAAAATAGAGTAGGGGCTCAGGGAATTAAATGACATCATGAAACATAATATACATGTCTTGGGAGTTCCAGAAGATCAGAAAAGGGAAAAGGGGCAGAGAGAATATTTGAGGAAATAATAACTGGAAGTTTCCCCACAAAAGAAATAAACTTACATGTCCAAAAATCAGGGCACACCCCTATCAGAAAAACACATGAATAGACCTACTTGAAGACATACAGTATTTAGGTTGTCAAACATAAAAGATAAGGAGAACCAAACCATCATGTACAAGGGGCTCCCAGTAAGACTTAGAGCAGATACCTCATTAGAAACCATGGAGGTGAGAAGATAGTGGTATGATAAAATTAGGACAATGAAAGAGAAAAACTGCCAACTGAGATAATTTTTCCAGTAAAATTAACCTCAACTATGGAGGTGAGTAGAAAATATTCACAAACAAACAGAAACTAAGAGAGTTCATAAAAAAGGAGTCAACTTTGCAGGAGATATTAAACGGAGCCTTAGGGCCTGTAAGAAAAAGTCAGCAAACAGAGGGTTGGGGGAAATACAGATGAAAAAATAGCAGAAAAGATAGGGGGAAAAAAAAAAAAAACAGAAGAAAATTAGATATGACATGAAAACTAAAGAATAAAAGTGTGGATGATCCAGACCAATAAAATGGATAAAAAATTATGAGCCACCCATTTGCTGCTTACAAGAGACTCACCTTAGACCCAGGGAAACAAAACAGCTGAAAATGAAAGTTGGGAAAAAGATACTCCATGCAAATACAAACCAAAAAGAGCAGGGGTAGCTATATTAATTTCAGGCAAAACAAACTTTAAATGCAAAAAATGTTATAAGAGATAAAGAAGGCCATTTTACATTAATAAAAAGGATAAAACTCCAGGAAGAAAAAACAGTTATAAATGTCTATATACCTAAACATGATGCCCCAAAATGCATGAGAAAAAGATCTGGAAAAACTGAAGGAAGACAAAGATATCTCTACATAATAGTTGGATACTTCAAAATACCACTCATATCATTAGATAGGACAACATGATAAAAGATCAACAAGGAAACACAGAACTTAATAAGGAAAACTACCTACACTTTACAGACATACACAGAATAATACACCCAAAGTCAGCAGATTATACATTCTTCTCAAGTACCCATACATTCTTTTTCCAGGAAAAATCACATGTTAGGTCAAAATGCAGCTCTCAATAAATTTAAAAATGATCCAGATTATATAAAGCATTTTCTCAGGTTATAGTGGAATAAAACTGGAAATTAATAGGAAAGAGGTAAATTTGCAAATGTGTGGAGACTAAACAACACATTCCTACATAGTCAGTGGGTTAAAGAAGACATTGAAATGAAATCAGTAAATATATTGAAATATATGAAAACAAGAATTGAACTTGTCAAAACTTATGGTATGCAGTGAAGGCAGTCTTGAGAGTTTTAATGTATGCTCTATAAGCCTATATTAAAAAGGAAGAAAGAGCTAAATTAAATACTAACTGCACAACTGAAGAAACTAGGAAAAGAACAATAAATCATTTCCAAAGCAAACAGAAGGAAAGACAAAATAAAGATCAGAGCAAAAACAAATGAAATTGAGAACAATAACAACAGAAAATAGAGAAAATCAACAAGACCAAAAGCTGGCTCTTTGAAAGGTCAATAAAGTTAACAAGTTCCTATTTAGACTAATGAAAAAAGAAAGAGAGAAAATGCAAATAAATACAATCAGAAACAAAAGAAGGGAAGATATGACTGACTCTATAGAAATAAAAAGGATTATAAAAGGATATTGTGAGATCTGTGTGATAGTCAAACTAGATGAAATGGAAAAATTCCTACAATCATACAAACAATCTACATTGTCACCACAAGAAATTCAATAACTTAACCAGGCAATCACATTTAGATGTTGAATTCATCATCTAAAATCCTCCATTGAAGTAAAAGTTCAAGACTAGATGGCTTCACAGGTGAATTCTACCAAGAATTTTGATAAGAATTAACACCAATCCTTTTGAATTGTTCCAAAAAAAATTGAGGAGAAGGGAAAATTACACAATCCATTTTATGAAGCCAACATCACCACACTATCAAAGTCAGATAAAGACACTACAAGAAAGGAAAACCACAGACTAATCTCTAATGAACAGGGATGCAAAAAATTCTCAACAAAATTTCTTGCAAATAGAATCCAGCAGCATATCAAGAAGCTTATATAACCAAGTGGGATTTATTTCTGGTATGAAAGGGTGACTCGACATAAGAAAATCAATGAATGTAATACAAAAACATCAACATATTGAAGGGGAAAACAAACAACACATGATCATCTCAATTGATGCAGAAAAGGCATTCCACAAACTCCAGCAGATTTTCTTGATAAAAACACTTCACAAGATAGGAATAGAAGGAAAGTCACTCAACATGATGAAAGGCACATATGAAAAACCCAAAGCCAACATCAAACTCAATGGTGAAAGTTTGGAAGTTTTCCCTCTAAGATTGGGAACAAGACAAGGATGCCCTCTGTCACCACTGATATTCAACATTGTAATAGAATTTCTATGTAGAGAATTAGACAAGAGAAAAACATTCATCCAAATAGGAACAGAGGAAGTAAAACTCTCACTATTTGTGGATGATATTAGCCTATACTTAGAAAATTCTCAAATGTTTACAAAAAGTTACTTGAATTCACCACAGTGGCAGGATACAAGAAAACAAGGAAAAATATGTAATGTTTCTGTATGAGTATTGAGCACTCTAAGGTGGAAATCAGGGAAAATTCCAATTTTAATAGCAACAAAAAGACTCAAATACCTAGAATCAATTTAACCAAAAAGTACAGGTCCTATTTGCAGAAAACTACAAAACAGTGATAAAGGAAATAGATATTCTGTGTTCATGGAAGAGAAAACTAAATATTGTGAAGATGTGAAACTTACCAACTCAATGCAATACCAATCAAAACAGCTGGGAAGCAGATGTGGCTCAAGTGATAGAGCACCTATTTACCATATGGAGGGCCCAGGGTTCGATCTCCAGGGCCTCCTGACCCAATAGGGGGGCTGCCCCACACTCAGTGCTACCACATGCAAGGAGTGCTGCTCCATGCAAGGGCACCCCCTCAGAGGAGTGCCCCATGCACAAGGAGTGCACCCTGTAAGAAGAGCCACCCCTCGTGAAAAATGCATAGCTTACCAAGGAATGGTGCCATACACATGGAGAGCTGACTCAGCAAGATGACGCAATAAAAAAGAGACACAGTTTCCCAGTACCACCAGATAATGCAAGGAGACTCAGAAGAACACATAGCAAATGCACACAGAGAGCAGACAAAGAGAAATAAATAAAATAAATCTTTACAGAAATAGAAAAGGAAATTACCAAATTCATTTGGAAGTGAAAGAGCACCTGAATAGATAAAAAGCATTCTAAAGAAGAAGAATACCACGGGAGGAATTTCACTGCCTAAACTTGAAATATATTACAAAGTCACAGCGGTCAAAAAATCATGATACTAGCATAAAAACAGAAAAATCAATCAGTGAAATAGAATTGAGGGGTCAGTAATGAACATTTACAGCCAACTGGTTTTGGCCAAGCTCCGAACTCCATGTTAATGGGACAAAATAGTCTCTTCAACAAATGGTGCTGGGGAATCTGGATATCTAAAACTAAAAGAATGAAGGAGGACCTCTATCTCACTCCCTATTCAGCAATCAAATAAAAATAGATCAAAGACCTAAATATAAAAGTCTGAACCATAACTACTACATAACTACTAGAGGAAAACTTATGAAAACATATAGACCTTGTGGTAGGTGGTGGTTTGTTGGACCTTACTTCCAAAGCCTATGCAACAAAAGAAAAAATAGATAAATGGGACTTCTTCAAAATTTAACTCTTTTGCACCTCAAAGGACTTTGTTAAGAGGATGAAAATGCAACCAATTCAATGAAATTTTTGGAAATCACATCTGATAAGGGTTCAATATCCATGATATATAAAGAGTTGCTACAACTCAAAGCTAAAAAGACAAATGAGGGGGTAGATATGGATCAAGTAGTTCAGTGACCATCTCACACATGGGAGGTCCCAGGTTTGGTTCATGGTGACTCCTAAAGAAGACAACCAGCAGAAATTGAGCAAAAAAGCAGATAATGAGAGAAAAAAAAAGAGCAGACAATGAACAGATATCAACCAAAAATGAGCAGGTACTGAGGAAAAAAACAATGAGCAGACAATGGCCAAAAGAATGAGCAAACATTGAGCAGATGAGTAAAAACACAAAGCAAGCAGGGAGCAGATGTGGCTCAAGAACCTGGGTGCCCATCTCCCATATGGTAGGCCCTGGGTTCTGTTTCCAGTGCTTCCTAAAAAGAAAAAAACAAAAAAACAACCAACAAATGAGCTAAAAAAAAAAAATGAGCGGACAACAAGCACAAACAACAAGCAAAAGCAATGAGCAGAAATTGGCACCATCTGGGGGGTGGGGAATAAATAATTGGTGGAATTGCTAATCGTGAAATTAAAAGAAAAAGGACAAATGACCCATTTGAAAATGGGGAAAAGATATCTGTAGATATTTGTCTAAAAAGGAAATACAAATGGCTCAAAAACACATGAAAAATGCAAATCAGAACTACTATGAGATATCATTTCATACCTATCAGAATGGCCACTACTAAAAAGACAGAGAACTACAAGTGTTGGAGAAACTGTGGAGAGATAGCAAAACTTATTCATTGCTGGTGGGAATGGAGAATGGTACAGTCACTGGGGAGGACTGGTTGGCAATTCATAAAGAAGTTGAATATAAATTTGTCAAGTGACCCTGCAATACCATTACTAGGAATATACCCAGAGGAACTGAGAGCAGTGACAGGAATAGACAACTGAACACTGATGTTCATAGTGGCATTACTCAAGATTGCCAAAAATTGGAACAACTCAAGTGTCCATCAGCTGATGAATGGATAAACAAAACTGTGGGGTATATATGTGATGGAATATTGTGCAGCAGTTAGGACAAATTTGTAAAGCACATGACAACTTGGATGAACCTGGAGGACATTTTGTTGAGTGAAGCAAGCCAAACATAAAAGGACAAATACTATATGATTACTCTACTTATGAACTAAATATATTGTGTAATCTCATGGAGCGAATAACTTGAATATGGCTTACCAGAAAATAGAATGAGTTTAGAGAATGGAAAGCAGAATATGTTAAACTGGAAATGAATAGAAATGGTGAAAGCCCAACACAATATTCATGATTAGCAGTACCATTATGAGGTAATGAAAGTAGATTAAAAGGAAAGTTAAGGTCATGTATATTACTAAAAGGAAAGCTCAAAATATTAACATGGCACTGTATTGTATGTGAAATATGAATATGGTAAATGGGTAAAACTGTATATATAAGACCATTTTTCTTTGAAGCTGAACAAATATATGTTTATACTATAAAATATTAATATCAGATAAAAAATCACAATATTCTAAGAGAAAGAAACTAGACCTAAAGTACACATGATTCATTTATATAAAATGTGAATGTTTAAGTCAACTTATAAAGATGAAATTAGATTAGTAGTTATGTAATGCTGGGGAAGGAATGCTAAGGAGTGTCAAATTTTTCTTTTGGGATCAATGAAATTGTTCTAACATTTTCTGTGGTGATGAATGCACAACATAGTGATTATACTAAAAGTCAATGATTATACCCTTGGTATAAATCATATGATATGTGACTATATCTCTATAAAACTGCTTAATAAATGAATAAGTTATGCATGACTAGACAGAAATAGCAGCTATATACAGCAGGGGAATTATAATAAGATTGAAAAATAAAGAATTTACTTGTGGTTTTTATTATTATTGAAATAATGCAAAATACTAGGAGAGAACCCAATGCATACAGCTCTTCCTGATCTGTGAGCCTCATGTAAGCTGGAAGTGAAGGTAAACAAAGTCCTTGTCATTTATTTGACCCCAGCAAGCCAGCACCACTACCAGGAATACAGGTCACAATCCCCACAACTGCCTCAAGGTTGGGGGATATGTAAGGTGGATAAACAAAAATCCCACAAAATTTTCTTACAGAAACTTAGCAGCCTCTTTTCATTAAGCACTTATTGCCCTGAATGTTATAAGCTTTAATTGTGCTCCAGGGTTCTGTCAAAGATGATTATTTCAGTTTTCTCCACTTTAACGGTTGCTTTAGAGGAGGCACTGATTCTTGGAGCTTCTCTATTTTGGTATGTTTACTCTGACCTCAAACTTATTTGTACCTTCAATGAGCACTTAAAAGCAATACTAGTTTTTCCCCAGGTCATTCTAATAAGGGATAGAGGCTTCCTAACTTGCTCGTAGGGTTAGATGAACTTAAAACAATTTTCTGCTCATCAACAATTAATTCAATAAAAAGACATTAAAATCTCTTTTAAAAAGTATCCCTTTTAATTCAAAACTACTAGTACCCAGATGTGCATAGTTGGGTAGATATTGATATGCTAATGCCAGTGGATACTGCAAAATTCTTAATCTTACACTTTTTAAAACCTTCCTAGAAATGACAACATAGAAATTTCTGAGTCATCTCCTTTCAGCACAAAACAGAAGTATTAACAGGGTTTTTGCTGTGTAAAACCAGATTTCTGCTACCCAAACAGAAAATGGTCCCTAACTCTTTCCTGCTATTTCAATTGTGCAATAATTAACCACTTTGTAAAATCTGAGAAACCATATATTTGCAACATATATGTTTTTGGACTTGCAACCATGCAATGAAGGTCACACCAAATAGAAAAAGTACAGAACCCATTAAGTTCATTATACATATTTATTTAACAGAATTGAGTAGATAAAAACAATTCATGTTAGTGAAAAAGTTCTAAAAAAAGTCTTTGAAAAGCTAAACAAGACTGCTTCTTATCAAGTTGAATCCTTATGAAAAATGGCTGTAAAAATAAAGCAGTGCTTTTGGCAATACATCCTTTTTTCAGTTATTTTCATATTCAGTCTGAAAGAGGTAGATATTTCTGCAACTCTTGAGAACTGAATTATGATAAACAGGTATAATAAGACAATTGCATAAAAACTATTGGTCTCAAGATCAAGAAATGTATTTCTACAGGTCATAAGATAAAACAGGCTATTGTCTAAGATCCAAATTTTTTCTATTCCTTGGAGTCAAGCATTGTTCTTATAGCTATTACAGTTTCAAAGTATTCCATGACAATCTAAGAATCACAATTTAAATGAATTCAACACTTAAACTCTTCCTAGGGCAGCTAAAATTTCTGAAACAGGAGTTGAAAAACTTAAAAGGACCAGCTAGTAAATATTTTAGACTTGTTCAATTCTAGTTACAGTGTCAAAGCAGCCACTGACAATATGTAAATAAGTCATAAGTCGCTTCCTTGGTTGTTTCAAAAAATCACTAATGCAGGAAGACGTCAATGTGGGAGGAGTGGGCAGTGCAGAGTGGAGTATATGGGAACCTCATTTTTATTGTAACATTTTTTGTGATTTATGTATCTTTAAAAAAACCTAATAAACTATTAAAAAAAAAAAAGAAACGAAAGCTCCTTATAAAGACAGGACAGCTGGCAGCTGGCCCAGGCTGTAGTTGCCAGCCCCTGGTCTAGAATACAGTAAATACTGGGGTGCCACAGAGCCACAATATAGGTCTGGTGAGGTCACTGCTCTTTAGAAGGAAGATGTTCACTACAGATCCAATTCACATGGAAAAGGGGAAAAGTTCCAGAAGGAAAGCAAAACTTTTCCAAACAGAAACTGTATCTTTTTTTTGTTAATATATTTTTTATTTGTCTTTAAAATATACATAGATCACACAAAACTTATCTTTTCAATACCTTGTAATATACTATATGGTATCACCTATCAACAAGTACATCAGCAACAACAGGTTAAGTACTATTAATCACAGTGCTTTCAGCCCAAGATTTATTTTCCACACAGAAAAAGTACCACAAAGAAGTGTGGTAGGCTACAAACAGTTCTTGCAAAATATAATTGTAATTTTAAGGTAGAGTATGCTTTCAATATGGCCTTCATTTCTACTCAAGAAAGTAGTACAATATATTTCATTTAGTAGCTTAATTCAACAAAATCCAGTATCCTTTCTGGATATAAACACTTTGAAAGATAGAATAGAAGGAGAATTCCTCACTAAAGGGAAACAGCCAATAGCGTATTCACTGTGGAAAGGTTGAAAGCTTTTCCTCTAAGAATGTGAACAAGACATGGATCCCCACAGTCAATAATATTTGTTATTCAACATTGTGTTAGATGTTCTAGCAGGAGCAATTAGACAAGGAAAAAAGAGGCGCATCCAAATAGTAAAAGAGGAAGTAAAACTCTCCTTTTGGAAGATGACATGATCCTGTATTTAGAAAATTCTGAAATGTCTATGACAAAGCTGGTTAAGCTAATAAATGATTTTGACCAAGTGACAGGATACACGGTCAACACACAAATATCAGTAATATTTCTCCTACACTAATATTGAACAATCTGAGGAAGAAATCATGAGAAAAATTCCATTTACAATAGCAACAAAATACTCAGATACCTAGGAATCAATTTAACCAAAGAAATATATGACCTGTATGCAGAAAACTAGAAAACAATGATGAAAGAAATCACTGAATACATAAACAAATGGAAAGAACTTCTGGATTGGAATACAAAATACAACAAAGATGTCAAGTCTACCAAAACTGTTTTATTGAGTCAATGCAATACCAATTAAAATTCAAACCGCCTACTTTACAGAAATAGAAGTGGTAATTACCAAATTCATTTGGAAGGGAAAGTGCACACAAAAAGCCAAAAACATTCTATAAAAGAAGAGTGACTGGAAGGAATTTCACTGCCTAACCTTCAAAAATATTACAAAGCTACAGTGGTCAAAACAGCATAGTACTGGCATAAAGACAAACACATCAATCCATGGAATAAAACTGAGAATTCAGAAACAAACCCTCACCTCTATTACCAACTGGCTTTTTGGCAAACTAACAAGTCCATGTTGATGGGACAAAAGACTTTCTTCAACAAATGGTACTGGGAAAACTGGGTATCTATAAACAAAAGAATGAAAGAGGACTCTATCATATTTCCTATACAAGAATCATTTCAAAATGGATCAAAGACCTAAATACAAAAGCCAGGACCATAAAACTACTAGAAGCAAATGTAGTGAAATATCTTAAAGACCTTGCAGTGGTGGTTTCTTACACCCAAGGCACATAAAACAAAAGACAGATTAATAAGACCTCCTCAAAATTAAACACATCTGCACCACATAGGACTTTGTCAAAGGGGTGAAAAGGGATCTAATGTAATGGGAGAAAATATTGGGAAATCACATACCCAATAAGCATTTAATATCCAGGATATATGTTACATCTCAGCAATAAATTTAAAAATTGGCAAACGTTTCAAGTAGACATATGTCCAAAGAAGAAATACAAACGACAAAAAAAAAAAAAACATTGCTAATGATTAGGGAAATGCAAATCAAAATTACAATGAGGTATCATTTCATACTTATCAGAATGGCCACTATCAAAAAGACAGAGAACTACACATTGGTGAGGATGTGGAGAGATAGGAACACTTACCACTGTTGATGGGTATGCAGAATGGTACAGCCACTGTGGAGGGCTGTTTGGCAGTTCCTAAACAAGTTGAACATAAAATTGCCACAAGACCCTGCAATCCCACTACTGGGTATAAACACAGAAGAACTGAGAGCAGTGGCATGAACAGACATCAGCACACCTATGTTCACAGCAGCTTTAATCACAATTGCCAAAAGTTGGAAACAACTCAGATGTCCATCAACTGATGAATGGAAAACAAACTGTGGTATATTAACAGGATGGAATATTGTGCAGGGATAAGAAGAAATGAAGTTGTAAAGGATATGACATAGTTGAACTTGGAAGACATTATGTTGAGTGAAACAAGCCAGACACAAAAGAACAAATCCTGTATGATTGTGCTACTATGAACTAAATACATTTTGTAACATATTGCATGATTTCAGTTATACAAAATGTAAATATAAATCCAATTATAAAGATAGAATTAGATTAGCAGTTATGTAAGGCTGGGGAAGGCATGCTAAGTGGTGTATAGTTTTTCTTTTTGGAGTAATGAAATAGTTCTAAAATGTTTTTTGATGTTAACGGCACAACAGTGTGATCACACTAAAAGTCATTGAATATATATTCTAGATAGATCACATGGTATGTGAATATATCTCAGTTAATATGTTTAATAATAAATAAATAATTGTGCAACAATAACCAGAAATAGCTTCTCTGTACAGCACGCAAAACATAGAGATTGAGAGATGAACAGGATTCTTGTTTGTTTTCCTGCTTTTTGTTTTTCTGCTTTTTGTTTTTATTATTATTATTATATTGAAAATGCTGTAACAATGATTGAAATGATGAATGCACAACTATGTGATTATACAAATACCATTGATTTGGATGGTATTTGGTATACTTTCGATGAACTGTAAGATTTATTAAAATTGATTAAAAAAAAAACAAATTATGCTAAGTGAAAGACCCAGACATAAAGTACTACATATTGTATAATTCCATTTATATTAAATGCAAATATATATCAATTCATAAAGATAAAAGGAGATTAGTGGTTATGTAGGCTGGGGCAAGATAAGGACTGTGGATTTTTCTTTTTGGAGTAAGGAATTTGATCTAAAATTTTTGGCTGTGCTTAATGCACTGCATTGTGATTATAGTAAATTGATTGTACACTTTGCATAGATTGTATGGTATATGAACATAACACAATAAAACTGTTTGAAAATAAAAAATAAAGTATCTGACTTGCTTGAAACCTTATATATCATCCTAAAAAAACATTTCTTAAATTTAGTCCATTTCTTTGGATGCAAACACATTTTAAGTAGGACCTTTGATGAAATTACTTCAGTTAAAGTGAGTTTCACCGCAAGCAGAATGGGTCTTAATCCTATTACTGGAGTCCTTTAGAAGGAAATGAAATTTAGACAGAGAGAGAGAAAGTCAGAGAAGCTGGAAAGAGAAATCAACAAAAGAAGGAAGAGACCAGTGGATATCATGTGGTTTGCCATGTACAGAGGAGCCAAGGTTCACTGGCAGTTAGCCCCAGAATACAGCTCTGATGTCTGATTTGAACATTCTTTTAGCCTCAAAATTTTAAATGAGTAATTTCCCATTGTTTAAGGCAATCTATTTCATGGTATTTGCTGGAGCAGCCTAGGAAACTGAAATGGTATACAACTTGGAAAATAACTCTTACTACGTGTATGGCCACAGTAACCTCTCTGTTTTTCATTTGTAATCTGGGATAAGCAGTAATAACTTCCAAAATTTCAAGATTATATATAATGAAAATAAATTGTTGGTGCATGGCAAATCTGTTTTTTTTTTTTTTTTGACAAGAACAGATTATAAAATGCAAGTTGTATTGATTCCTGTAACACATTACTACAAACCTAGTAGATTCAAACAATACAAATTTATTATAATCGGGAAACGGACTTTGGCCCAGTGGTTAGGGCATCCGTCTACCACATGGAAGGCCCGCGGTTCAAGCCCCGGGCCTCCTTGACCCACGTGGAGCTGGCCCACGCGCAGTGCTGATGCGCGCAAGGAGTGCCCTGACACACAGGGGTGTCCCCCGCGTAGGGGAGCCCCACGCGCAAGGAGTGCACCCATAAGGAGAGCCGCCCAGCGCGAAGGAGGGAGCAGCCTGCCGAGGAATGGTGCTGCCCACACTTCCCCTGCCGCTGACGACAACAGAAGCGGACAAAGAACAAGACGCAGCAAATAGACACAGAAAACAGATAACCGGGGGAGGGGAGGGGAATTAAAATAAATAAAAATAAATCTTTAAAAAAAAAATAATTCTAGAGTTCAGATGCCTGCAATGGGTTATGATGTTGCATTCCTTCTGAAGGATTTAAGGGAGTATGTTTTCTTGGCTTTATTAATTTCTAGAGGCTGCCCATATTCCTTCTTCACTTTTCAAAACCATTTAACTCCTCTCTCTTTCTGACTGCTTCCACCATCACCTCTCCTCTAACTCTGATCTTTCTGAGTATAAGCATCCTTGTGCTTACAATCGCCACATCCAGGACAATCTCAAAATCCATCGTAATCACATCTGCAAAGATTCATTAGAAAAAACAAACAAACGAAAAAACAGATTCATAGGTTCCCAAGACAGGGCAAGATATTTGGGAGAACCATTATTCTATCTATCACACACACATTATTTAGGCTAAAAGAGATACCATTCAGTGGCCCAGACTTCATTTAAGAAACTCTTAAAGAAAACTTGTATGCACCTTAACTCACTACACCTTGCCGACAAATAATTCTACTCCTTAAATAGTCTAATAATAAATAAGGAGACAACATTGGCCAACTGGTAAGACTTTTCCATGAAATAATAAATTTAAGACAGTTGTAAATGCCAAGTTAAGTTCAATTAACAAATGGATTTCATCATTAAAATATACCTCAAGGTTTAAAGGATTGTAAGAACCACCTGGCATTTTTTCTCTTCTGAGTATGCTTCCTCTAGAATAGGTTTAAACTGAGTGAATACTCAGTACTACTCTCTACTGGAAAAACTTTAAACAGTTGATATTCAATGCTGTAGAATACTACACTAAGTTTTTGTAGAACTTTACACCTTTTAAAAACTGTCAGTTATCTTGTAGTGACTGAAAACCACAGAAGGACTAAAGGAAAAGGAATCTGCAGTGAAGGAGGCAAAGGGGTTTATTTTTGGATATTAGGTTATAATTTATTTCTTACAACTGTCCATAAATTGTGATACATCAATTGCCCTACCATCTATATAAGCATATACAAAATATAGGCAAACTTCATTGATTAGATGCTTTGTTACTTAAGTAATTTACATGCTTTTTCTCTCTTTTTTTAATGTTACATTCAAATATATGAGGGTCCCATATATCCCCCACCCCCCTTTGATGCTTTATTTGGATACCACCTTCAAAGTTAAGATTATACTAAAAGGAATAAAATCACCAAAAAGCTAGAGCAAGGAATTCCATGATCTGTTCTATCCATAAGAAGAATGATTTACTGGGAAAAAAAAACCTGTCAAAATCAGAACTCAAACAGAAGTTTGAGACTTAAATCAACAATCACAATAACATTACTAAAAATAGACAAAAGCTGGGAGTAACCAAGGTGTCCATCAACAAGATAAATGGATGAACAAAATGTGATATATAAACACAGTTAACTATAATCCAGGCATAAAAAGAAATTAAGCTCTGATTCATGGAACAATATGGATGAATGAAATAATCCAAACATAAAAGAACAAGTCTTTATGATTTTACTTACATGAAATACTTACAATAAGCAAATAAATAGGGATAGAATAAGTTTTTTTGGTCTAATTTAAATGAAATACTTAGAATAGGCAAATGAATAGGGATAGCAAATTATAGGTTACCAGGGTTAGGGAGTGAGGAGAGTAGAGAGTTATTGCTTAATGGAGTACAGAGTTTTACAAAGGTGATGAAAACCTTCAGAAAGACAATGTTGGTGATGGTAGTCAATATTGGGAGTGAAATTAATATCACAGAATTGTACATGTGAAAGTAGTTAAAATGCAAAAATGAAGTGTATATATGACAGTAAAATAAAATTTTAAAATATGAAAATTACTTCTATCATCAAAAGACAGAGATTATAAGAAGTATCAGGAGTCAGGGTGGTGATGGAGAGAACTTAGGCAATTAGGAGTTAATACTGATGGGGTTCTGTCTGAGATACGACTGAGTTTTCGTAATGTATACTGGGGATGGTAGCACATTGTGGAGGTATCTAATGCCATTGAACCGTATAGTTAAAAATGGTTAAAATGGGAAATTTTGTGTTGTATATGTAAGTATAATAAAAATTATTTAATAAATGAAAAAATTTTTTAAAAAATTAAAAAAGGAAAATGTCCACATAATGTTGGATTCCACATATATAACATTTTAAATAAAGCAAAATTATAGGGACAGAGAACTGTGAGTGGCTGCAAAGTGTAAACACATAAGGGTAGGTGATAACTGGCTACCAAGTCAGAGTAGGAGGGAAATTTTGTAGGTGATTATTTTCATTGTGATGATGAAAAAAACAGGACTTTATGTGTCTATCATAATTCAAACTGAACATCAAGAACAGTGACTATTTCCTGTATTCAAATTTAAAAAGAAATAAATAAGGAAGTAAATAAACTTGAAAGCTGTCAAACTAAAAATATTTAAAAGTCTTGAGTCTAATAAAAATTTTACAGCTCCTTTAGATTACTAACTCCCTAGTACATAACAAACAATAAAGCTGATATATTTCAGAAACAAAGAGTCATGGATTTTAAATTACATGCTAACCATCCTCACTGCCAGTCTGGAGGCAATTATAGGAACAGCAGCCTGCGCGCCTGGCAAAATCCATGTTTCTGGTGTAACATATCTGAGTGTGTGATATGGATGTTCTTCGACATTTGAGGGGAGAGAGAGGGAAGAATAGGTGTAACATGGGCATTTTTGACAAATTGGAATTGTCCTTCATGACATTACAATGATGGAAATAGGCCATTATACATTTGGTCAAAAAAGATAAAATTAGGCTGTGCAAAGGGCAAATCATAATGCAAACAATAAACCATGGTTAGTGGCAATGCTTCAGTATGTGTTCATCAATTGTAACAAATGTAGCACACTAATGAAAGATGTTTCTAATGGAAGCAAGTGTGAACTGGTGATGAGGTAGGGAATCCTCTAAGGTTTCAATGTAACATTTAGGTAATCTAAAGATTTTAAAAATAAAAAAACAATAAAATAATTTAAAAAAAATTTAAATATTGAATTACCATCCTGGGGTGTCCTACCACTTTCCCTGATAGAATGACAAGAATCCCTAGAGTACATGGACAGTTCCCAGCAAAGGAGGACAGAGCAATATGCCAGGCCCCTGATATTGAGACATGTGCTTATGAATCCTTGTACTTGAAATTGAAACTTGCCTAATATTATAGATTGCTTAAGAGCTACCTCATGAAAGCCTCTCTAAGCCAAATTCAGCACATAAACTCACTACCTTTCCCTCCAGCATGGGACATGACTCTCAGGGATAAGCCCCCATGGCACCAAGGGATTATTACCAAGGGCCAACTAGCTTAATGCATTTGGAAAAAGACTTTGACCAAAAAGGGGAAATACTAAATACAAATGAGTTTTTATGATGAAGAGATTTCAAAGTGAGTCCAGGGATCATTAGGTTATAATATATAGGTTACACTTGTGCGGGCCTTAGGAAGATCTCACTGACTGCCACATTAAACAGTGCCTAAAGCTGGGGACTCCTTAGGGAGACATATGGGAATCCCCTATATTTTTTATGTAACATTTATGTAACCTAAAGCTTCTTTAAAAAGAAAAAAAAAACCATGGATGTTCTTTTTTAAATAATTGTGGTGGGTCTTGACCAGTCAGGCAATTAAGGAAATGGCTTATAGGAATGCCTTGTTTTGCATCCCTCATAACTTTCTCAGAGCTAGAGTAGTGTCCCAGACAATTTCTGTCAAAAAAGTAGCTGCTGATGTTTTGACAAGGAATAACAGACAGTCTGAAAAGCATGAAAAGAAGAGGCCAGTAAAGGAGATTGACAGGAAAATAAAAAGTAAAAACCCACAAACATAGGGAATCTAGAAGGCCACGTGCATGCCCAGTGCATCAGGTAAGCTCAGAAAAGACATTAGAAGATCTTAAACTTTCACTTTTGACTGATCTTCAAACTATGCATAATAGGCTGGAAGTGAAGACTATGACAACATTGTAAATGGCTTATTAAATATTGAAGAAGTGCTTCCAAATAAAGAGAAAATCTGCAAAGATAAACAGTATTACCTTGTCTGTTATGTCCAGCCACTTAAGAAAATCTCTTAAATTACTAGATGGCCAATAGTCTAAGGGAACAAAGACTTTAGGGATCACACACAACAAAGGATACAATCTTTATAAAAACAGTATGGGCAGGTCACTAAACAGAAGCAGTTACACCAGGATAAACAGAGATAACAATCACTGGAAAATTTCCAGTTATGACCAAGTATTCACAAATGCTCATTTCTTACTCTCTGTTTTTGTCTTGATCCAACTGTAAACAGGCTTCTGTTTTCCTATGGGTCCTTGAATTTTGGATTGTCCACAGGCCTTATTAGGCATTGAAATACACAACTTGCCTCTTTAAACAGCTCATCCAGAGTATCAGCTCACCACAGCAAGAGATTTCTTGTCAGACCAGGCCTTGATGTGGTGTCTTCATTCACCCTTACCTGCTGAAGTTCTCCTTAAAAATTTCTACTAGCACTGCTTAACCCTATCCTATCTAAAAAGACAATTTTGTTTGAATTTGAGACACTTACAGATTTTTGAAATTAGAGTGATCTTCCTATAACAATGGCTTATTTAAATAAAGTTCCTCGTTATCTAAGTCCAAATTTCATTTTATTTTATAGTGACATCAAAATATCCAAAACATTATAAGTCTTGCAAATAAATACGAAAATACGGCCAATTTACAGGAAAGAAAGCAAATAACATATACTGACCCTATGGACCACAGACATTGGACTAAATAATAAAGACTTTAAATCAACTGTTTTAAATATAATCAAAAAAGTATTTTAAAAATCATATATTAAGAACTAAAGAAAACCAAAAGAATAATTTCTCAGAAAGAAAATGTTAACTAAAAGAAAGAATATGTACAAAGGAACACAAGAGCCTTTTCTGGGGCAGAGAAGTACAGTAGCTGAAATGTATAAAGGACCAGTTAAACTCGACAGATTTGAATAACCCTTGAAGAAACTTTAAGATTGGTCAATTGAAATTATCCTGTCTGGATAAATAAAAATATCCTGTCTATATAAATAAAGAAGAAAAACAAGCTGAGCCAAAGACCCCATTGAAGCAGCATCAAGCATACCAACAAACTCATGATGGTAGCCAGAGAGAAAAGGAAAAAAGAGAACAGAATGAATATTTGAAGAACTAATGGGTGCAAATTGTCTAAATTAGGTGAAACACACAAGTCTACACATCCAAAGATAAAAAACTCCAATGAGTATAAATTCAAAGAGATCCACACCCAGACCCATAATAATCAAACTGTCAAAAGCCAAAAAGAGAGAATCTTAAAAGCAAAAGAAGTGATTATGAGGAAGATTAGTATAGGAAACGAGGGATGTCAGCTGGTCAGAATAAACAATCACAGCTAAGACCCCACCAAAAACATGGCCACGAGACCCTGCCAAGATCCTGTCTCCAGGACTCAGCCAGAAAAACTCCTAAAGGAAGGCAGCTGTTCAAAAAACAAAGCCCTAACCATGAAAGCTGAAAAGCCCACCAACAATTTGGTCACAAGGACCCTTTTGAAACTCCTGGGCTCAAAAGAAGCCTTGGCTAATTTCCAACAGAAAGGCCTCCCTATTGGTACCCTGAATGATAACAGGTACAATCTCAATGGTCCATAGTATAAACAATAGGAATGAAGAAAGACAACCAACTAGAACAGCAAATAAGTAGGTACCTCCCCAACACAGGATGGGGGAGGAGGAAAGAATGGCTTTAATAAAGCTACCCAGGATTCCCAGGTGCATCTCTCTGCCTGGAGGACAGCTGCATCCACATATCAAATATGTATTCTTGCTTTTTCTTGTTTCTCAATAAATTCTTTACATGCTTGCTGACTCTGTGGCATGTCCTTAAATTCCTTTATGTGATGTAGCCAAGAACCTACAGTTGCTAGCAATGATACTTCATGCACAAGACTTCCTCAAGAAACTTATGATAGATTTCTTATCAGCAATCCTGGAGGCCAGAAGATAATGGAATGATTAATTTAAAGTGCCAAAAAAAAAAAAATGAGTGTAAACCAATTTCATATCCTCAGAATCATCCTTCATTACTGAAGAAAAAATTGAGGCATTCCAGATAAAATATGAGGGAGTTTAACAATAATAGACCTGCCCTACCAGATACTACAGGTAGCACTTTGAACACAAATGACATACTGTAATTCAAAGTGGTTCTAGCAAAGGAACTACATAAGTAAATATTAAATACAAAACCTAAATCGTAACTTTTAAGTAAAAAACTCACAAGGACATTATATATTTAAAAAGTCGGTTTGTCAAGAAAAGATGTCAATTATAAACCTAACAAACAGTCCCAAAATATATAGAGCGAATTCTGAGAGAAATGGATGCAGAAATAGTTTTGCAATGATAGTTGGAGCTATTACTCTACAATAATAGTTGGAATGGTTACTATCAATAACAGAGAACAATTAGGCAAAAGTTCAGTAAGGAAGAAAGAGCTAGAATAACAGTATGAACCAACCAGCGCATCTATAAAACACTCCATCCAACAATAGTATATATAATACAGACAAGTGCACATGGAACATTATCAGTTACGGGGCAATGTAACTCTCAAATTTAGAAAGTCTGAAGTAATACAAAGTATCTCGTTTTACCAGAAAGGAAAAAATGCTGAGATTAATAATACAAGGAAATCTGGAAGGTTATACTAGAAAGTGTATACATTTTAAATATCTAGCAAAATGCCCAAAAGTGAGACACAAATTTATTTTTGCTAGGTTTCTCTGAAAGTATTAAAAGTGAATAGCATTTGTATTTAAAAGAAAGCTATAGGTGCTGCAGGGATGGATGCATGTTGTGTGTCCCACCGTGGCCCACTGGGTGGACTGGGGGAGAGTATGGAATACAATGTGGGCCACTGTCCATGTGATGCAGTGGTGCTCAAGAATATATTCACCAGGTGCAGTGGATGTGCTGTGATGATGAAAGAGGGTGTTGATACCGGAGGGGAGGGGTGGGTGGGGTAGGGGGTATATGGGTATCTCATATTTTTTTTAATGTAACATTTAAAAGAAAATAAAGAAGAAGAAAAAAGAAAGCTATAGGGAATACTTCTATAAAGAATCTCACCAAAACAGATCACAGTCTGTTTTCGATAATCTGGATTTCATGCATCCTTTCATAAATAAAACTCATGTAGGCAAGCATATGGAGAAATTAGAACTCTCATGCATTGTTGGTGGAAATATAAAATGATGCAGGCTCTGTGGACAACAGGTGATGGATGCTCAAAAAATCTACACACATTAACATATAAACTAGTAATTCCACTTCTAGGAATATAACCAAAAGAATTTTTAAAAAGAGACTCAGATACTTACATATCAATGTTTATAGCAGCACTATATACTCCAGCCAATAGGTAGAAATAAACTAAGGGTCGATCAACAAAGGAATAGACAGAATGTGCTCTATAAATACAATGGAATATTATACAGTTGTAAAAAAGGAATGAAGATCTGATGCATGTTACAATATGGATGAACCCTGAAAACATGCTGAATAAAATAAGCCAGACAAAAAGTGACAAATAGCATATGGGTAAACTCAGACAGACAAAAAATACTTTGTCCTTATCCCAGCAGCATAAATGGCAGTGTATGTCTCCAAATGGAGTGGTTTTTTATCTGTGTTCTCTGGGAAGGGCAGAGGGACACCAAGAAATCAAAAACCAAAACTGACTTCCTGCTTCAGGTGCATAATGAAATATCCAGAAACACAACATTGAATCCCAAGAGTTCTTTCCGCCCATATCTTCTTTTCCTGTTTTGCAAGTACGAAGTCTTTCTTCCAGATACAATGATGAAGAGAAAAAAAGAGGTGAGTAGTTGCACCTTAACACAAAGACCTGAAAATACCTGACTTTACAAATAGGCCCTAAAAGGAGTGGGGTGAGGGGCGTGGAGGGTATATGGGGACCTCTTATATTTTTTTGAATGTAACATTTACAAAAAAATTAAAGAGAGAGGAAAAAAGGTTATTTCTTAAAATTCTGCTTAGATGTAAACCCATCTTTGTCCGTTCTTTTGAAAAGTTCACAATTACATACAAAAGAGAGTTTTCAGATTTTTAAGATGCATTTTTAAGTAATATTAAATAGCCCTAGGTGATCAGGAAGGATGACCACTAAGTGGTCAATAAATTGAAGATTTCAGTAAGTAAAAGGAAAGAAAAAAGAAGAGGCATTTCCATCTTTGCAGGCCCTTTCACCTCAGTTGTTCACTCCTGGGTCCCAAATGTCTTCTACCTTGTAGCCCTCTTTTTGTGTAATATTTTTCAAACTCTACCACTGAATTCTAGAAGAAATGGAGTTTTCCCATTCTGAGGAAGTCTCCCTTTCTCTCGTTGTTGTTGTTGTTGGTGCTGTTGTTGTTGTTTAACTAGAGAGACACTGAAAACTCTTGAACAAAGTTGAGGCCAAGGTCCAGGCGGCACATTAAAGAGCGAAAGGAGAAGGGATGGATGGAGGAACAGAGGCCAGGAAGGACCAGGAAGAAAAGGGAAAAAATTTAAATCTTTAACATAGCTACTTCTAAGTCCTCTCCTAACAACGGAAGTGTGCTTAGGGAGGCGAAGCTCAGGTCCCGACTCCGCGCAGCTGAAAGGAAATAGCCTTGCGGGCGGGTGCGCAGAGTAGTTGTCAGAGGAGAGAAGGGCGAGCCCTTAACCGCAGGGCCTGCCTTGTGAAGCTTGGTCGTGGCGGAGTCTGGGAGAGAAGACCCCTGGCACCCAAAGCGGTGCTGGACATACGTGGCTGGCACGCGTGGCACAGCACACAGCTTACAGCCCCTTCCCAAAGGGACGTGGCAGCACGCCTGTCTTCCGTCCCTCCCCCTCCGCTCCTCATGCTCGCAAATCCAAAGGCGGCCTCTCCATCCCATCAGTCCTGAATCAGTGTCCACACACTTGCTCCTACTGTCGCCACTCACGAAGGGAAGAGGGCTGAATGCATGTACGAAGGCTAAGGGTCAACGAGGGAGTGTGAAGAGATGGCCCCCGAAACGGTAGTCCGAGCGTCCCTCCGCCCTGCAGCAGTTAGGACATCCTTCACATATACCGTGGTCCCGTCAGCTCTCAAATGCCACTGTCCTCGGTGCTTCTGCCTCTTCTCCCCACTCTCAGCCTCTCGCCTTTCAGAGCAGAGACGAGGTGACCGCGGCAGCCAAATGCGCTACCTGCTGGGATCACGGAAGCTGGCAGGGCCTCGCGCCCGCCCCCAAATTCCGGCCACCAATCGTCAGGCTCCTCACAAGACTTAACGAGGTTGACAGGGAGGGAAAGTAGTGTGACCGCGGTGAGAAGCGTTGAAGAAGGGGTTGGGCTTGTGTTGAGCGGAGGGGCAGAGCCGCCGCACGCGAGTGTGGGCCTGCGAGGAAGAAGAGTTGGAGCGGCCTACGAGTCCCAGCAGGCTGCGCGGACTCGGTTAGGGCTTAGAGCGTAACGCCGCGTTTTGGGCGGGCGCACCGAATTCAATGTGCTGAGGATGCCGCCTACTGGGATTTGTAGTTTGGTAGGGCTGTTAGCCTGCGTAAATGTTTGTAAGTATTATATTGCTTGAAAGGAACCTGATCACACTCAATTGGGAGCAAACAGTTGTGTTCTTGTTCTTCTTGCGTGGTCCGATGGGAGCCTCACTATTCCCCTGCTTTGGGAATAGAAGTGGTTCTCGCTTTTCAAGGGAAACCTGTAACGGGTATCACATTTTGAGGGTTTCGGATCTGTTACTCGAAAGCCACGCCGCTTCCACACGTTCAGGTCCTCCTGCACGGTGAGGATAGCGTCCTCTTCTTCAAGCTCAATGCTACTGGTAGTTGGATCTTAATAAATATTGAATGGATTCTACTCTCCATCTATCTTTTACTTACTTTTACTTTCTGGCAAAGTTGGTTTGATTAATCGATATTTTTTCTTATGTGAAGGAGAGGTATGAAAGAAGTTTTCCCGAATAATATACTCTATTTCATTCTGATTTAAAAAGATCAATAATCAACTTTTTCAATTATAATTCACTTGCCAAAAAATTAGACATTTCGAAGTGTACAACTCAGATATATTCATAAGCACATGCTTGCCCAACCCTTGCTATCTAATTCCAGACCATTTTCATCCCGCCAAAAGGAATCCCTTATTTATGTTAAAGAAATAGAGTTTCTATGACTAAGATATCAAATGGAGGGGAAAGTCACATTCTGAAGGATACTCATGCAAATTTCAGCCATCGCAAAATGTCACACTATACAAACCCTCAAGCAAGATTGTCTTGAAAATCCTAAGGACATCTGTACACCATAAACAAACGGCAAAGTATTAATTAATCTGAAAGACAACCAAATATCGCATCTCAAATATCCACCAACCATAAACAATATATCTAAAATCCTGTTCTTTAAAAACCCTTGCCAGGAAATGCCATGGTGAGATCGGATTTAGGTAGCTACTATGGCTGTGCTGCCCAAATTGCAATTCTACGACCCCAAATAAATGTCTTTTATTGTCTTTCAGCCTAATTCGCTATTTTTGGGTTGACATTACATGTTGTCAGAAATGAGATCCAAAGCAAACTCTGACCTGGCTTCAGAGCCATCTTTGGATTGGTGCATGGTAACAGCAGGAGTCCCCTTGAGATCTGTCATTTTTCTGATGGCCCGTATCCCACTGGTGAGCCCTGTCAGCTCCAAACCTCTCTCTTTGGGGCTGAGGCTCTGCCTTTTCTTTGGGTGCCTTCTGGTAAAGGGCAATTTGAAGTTCGATTATCTGGTTTGGGCTATGACCAGCAGCTCATTTTGTGAACTTCGGTTCCTTTGATTTGGTCTTGTAACAGAAGCACAGTTGGTGTACCTCAGTTCATTTGGTATGAGCTGGTAACAGTCCTGTTCTGGTTGGTCTTGTGACAGATGCCCATTAGCATTTGCCACTTGGGATACAGAAGGGAAATTTCCTTGTTTGGTGAGTTCTGGATTGGGACTTTAAAAACTCCAATTTTGATAACAGCTCTTTTCAGTGGAGGGACGCCATCCTAACAAGCAATTTGAACTCTAATTAGATTGTGAAAATCTAGTTATTTTGGTGGGCACAGGATGAACATTTAAATGTCATTAGAGTACCCCCCACCAGAAAGGGAAGGCAACTCTTCCAAAAGAGTATTGCATGAAAGGGTAAGGTGGTCTAAGATGGACTAGGTTGACACAAGTTCACTCACCAACCTAAAGACAATTTCTGTGCAACAGGGATACATTGTCAAAGGTGGGAAAACTAGAACACAGGCTTCCCTCCAGGTAAAAGAAGTCTTCCATGAAAGGCATACTGTAAAACATAATACTTGCCCAAAACCCAGACAAGTGCAATGACCCTACTTCCAAATAAAGTCACATTCTGAGGTCCTGGGGGTCATCGCTCTTTGGAGAGACACAGTTCAACCCATAACAGTGATACTGATGTTTTTGAAGAGCACAGACCAGCTATTTCCCAGGATGCCTTTAATTAGGGTTTGTCTGGTGTTTATTTATGAATAGGTTCTTGAATTGCTGTTTTTTTTTTAAGTTTACCAACACTCCTGGGAATGGCCATAAGCTTCTGGTGACTGACAGGAAACTGGAGCAGTTGGGCTTGACAGCACAGTGTGATAATCACAACATCTGCTTTTCTGTGGTTCCACTCTGCTACTTCTTGATTCTCAGTGGTATGGCTCTGGACCTTCATGAGATCATCTGCCTCACCATTCTCAGAAGCAGTCATAGGGGAGTGGGTGGGGACTTGAGAGTTACCTGTCATTACTGGCAGGTGTCCCAGATGTCCTTGTACACATCTCTCCCCCACACAGGTCAGTCACAGCAGTCCATGGTTCATGTCTTGTTCCCAGTATCTGCAGTCCACCCTTGGATAGGGATGGCAGTCCTCAGGGACCAGACACTTTGGGGTTAAGCCCTCCACTTGCAACATGGTGTGGTATGCTGCACATAGTTACTACTCTAGGGAGCTATATAGTAACTTGGCCTCTTTTGTTGCATCATAACCTGAAATCTGCCCACTTCCCTAGCAACAGCTAACAGCACAAAACCACAAGTCCACCCACAAGTTTCTGCCAATCCCCAGCCGCCCTGTAGCCCTCACTCCTCCTGCTCTACCCCGCCCTCCTCATTCTCTATATAACCCACTGCACTTCCTTAATAAACCGGACTTGCGTACCAGACCTAGTCTCCGCGGCATTCTTTCTCCCCTCGCCGCGCGTCCTCCACGCCTGAGAGCCCCTCTGAGGCTGTCTGCCGCAACCTCAGACGCCTTTGCGGCCAGCTGACCCCTCCAAACCCCCCCGTCAGCGTCGGGGTGCAAGCCGCCCCAGCCGCAACTGGCGCCCCAACGTGGTGGCAGTTCAAGTCCGGTCCGACGTGAGCACTGCCTCACCCCCGTGGGACCTCGCTCCCACCCCTTCGCCGCGCTCTCAAGGTAAGGACCCCCGTTATCGGCCCCCGGCAGAAAAATGGGTGGGCGTCTATCTTCCCGCCAAGTGCCGCAAGTCAGAGCGCTTGCTGGCCTCCTAGACACTAATGGCGTTAGGGTTTCCCTCCGCCACCTGCAAAAGTACTGGGATCTCCTCCTGCCTTTCAATCCGTGGCTGGCCACCTGCCACCTTTGGAGCCCAGACACTTACTCGCGTCTCATTGACCGCGTCACCTCCTCTATGGAGCATGAGGGCAGGTCGTTTCCCCCTGGCCTCCTGCCCACGCTTGTGGCCATCCGCGCCTGCCTCCTTGGCGCGCCTGCCCCGAAAGACGCTTACCAGGTTTCTGCCGGGGCTGCTGCGCGGCCGCTGGACTGCGACCCTGATAAGGGGGACACTCCCGACTTAGATACTGAGTCCTTATCTAGTCAGCTCAATGCCGACCTTGAGCTCCATCCTCTTCGGGATGACCATTATCAGGATGGCGAACTTCCTCTTTCCTCTCCGCCTGAGGGGGGGGAGGTCCCTGCCTGGTCGCCAAGATGGCGAACTTCCTCCTTCTTCTTCACTTGAAAGGGGGAAGTTCCCGCCTGGCCACCAAGATGGCACACTTCCTCCTTCTTCTTCGCCTGAAGGGAGGAAGTATGGGCCCTCAGGCGGAAATCCCGCCTCTCTTTACCCGCCTCTTCCGGTCACTCTGCCATCTTGGCGCAGACCGGAAGGAGAGCGTCCGCCATCTTGGCGCAAACCGGAAGGAGAGCCTCCGCCATCTTGGCGCAAACCAGAAGGGGAGCCTCTGCCATCTTGGCGCAGGGCGGAAGGAGAGCCTCCGCCATCTTATAAATCACCGGAAGCCTTGCTGCGGACATTTTGTCCGCCGGAAACTGCTCCGCAGCCATCTTGTTTGCAACCAGAAGGAGAGCCCCTACCATCTTGTTTGCAACCGGAAACTCCTCTGCGTCCATCTTGTCCCCCCTCTCAGACAACATGGCCGCCACCTCCTCCTCCATTGGCCGCTCCGCCGGCACCAGCGTCCAGGCCTTGGACCAGTTCAGACACATGGCTGGGCCACTCCGGCCCACCCATGACAGGGGCCACCCCTCACCTCTTCCCTTTGAACCCGGCGCCCTCTCAAGCGCGCCCCCAGCAATGGCTCCCTTTCACCACTGATGAAATTAAAAACCTTAGACACGCAGTTAAGGAGGATGGCATCGGGAGTCCGTACGCCCAACAGCTGCTCGAGGAACTTGGGGCACAACTTGTTCTCCCCTATGATTGGATTTCACTTGCCCGGGCCATTCTGGCCCCAGGACAGTTCGTGGAATGGGGATGCCACTTCCAGGCAGAGGCTGAGAGGCACATCGCCGAGAATGCCAGTGCGGGTATCCAGGACCCCCCAGAGGCGTACACAGGCATTGGTACTTTCACCGATCCTGTGCAGTACCGCAATGCGCCCCCCGGTTTTTGGCTCCGGCTTAGAGAACTAGCCCTGCGATCCTTCCGCAATGTCTCCGCCACGAGACCTCAAAAGCTCGCCCAGATGACCCAGGGCAAAGACGAAGATTTCGCTACCTTTGTCGCCCGCGTCATCGAGGCCTGCCAGCGTAAGGTCCGCGGAGAGGAGGCCCAGGTCGCTCTCGCCAAAGATCTCATCGTTGAAGGATGCCTCGATGCTTGCCGGCAGATTATCCTCACCATGCGGGATAAGGGCGTCCATGACTGGGTCTTGGCTTGCCGCAACCTTGACCCGCAGGCCACTAGCCTCGCCAAAGCCATCGCCACGGCCCTAGCCGCTTCTTCCGGATGCTTCAGATGCGGTGAGACGGGCCACTTCGCCCGAGACTGCCCACAATTGCAGACCGAGAGACCACCCCTCCCAGCATCCGGCAGCCGCCCTCCATCCCGCCCGAGAGGGCCTTCCACCCCATGCCCTCGATGCAGAAAAG
This sequence comes from Dasypus novemcinctus, assembly GCF_030445035.2. Classification (NCBI taxonomy): domain Eukaryota; kingdom Metazoa; phylum Chordata; class Mammalia; order Cingulata; family Dasypodidae; genus Dasypus; species Dasypus novemcinctus. The sequence continues at coordinate 20,347,309 of NC_092216.1, forward strand.
GATATCATTGGGCCCGCGACTGCCGCTCCGCTCAAAGCCCTCGCCAACCTTTAAACTCCCAGCGGGGCAAGCCTCAGCCCCGCCCCAAAGAGGCCACCCACCAGAGAGCCCCCAAGCCTTGATGTGGACGGTTCCCATCAGAAGCTCCTCCAAGCCTGTCATGGAGCTCAAAATCGAAGGGCAATGGTTAGAGGGACTGCTCGACTCCGGTGCAGAGGTCTCCTACATCCTGTTTGAAATCGCCGCCTTCAACCACTGGGCTCTTGAGCAGGGGCCTCAGGTAATTGGGGCCACAGGCTCCGCTGAGTCCTGGAGATGCGCCACTCCTATCAAATGGGAGGACCGAGAGGGCCGGCACGGTCGCTTCTGCCCCCTCATCCTCTCCACCGTTGGTGGTATTCTCTGGGGAAGAGATATCCTCAGCCAAACGGGAGCCATCCTCACTACTGAGGCCCTCTCGCTCAGCCTGCCCACCCCCTAGCGGGGGCCACTGCTCCCATCACAACGCCTGACCCTATCCCTCTGGAATGGGACACAGAGGAGCCCATCTGGGTCGAGCAGTGGCCCTTGCCATCTTACAAACTGCAAGCCCTCTCCACTCTCGTCGAAGAGCAGTTACGGGCAGGACACATTGAACCTTCCACTAGTCCCTACAATTCACCTGTCTTTGTTATTACCAAGAAAAGCAGTGGCAAATATCGCCTTCTCCATGACCTATGTGAGGTCAACAAGCACATCAAGCCAATGGGATCGCCGCAGCCAGGGTGCCCGCACCCCACCGCTGTCCCTCAGCACATGCACGCAGCCATCATCGACATCAAGGACTGCTTCTTCTCCATTCCTCTCCATCCACGAGACTGCCCACGGTTCGCCTTCACGGTGCCTCAAACAAACCATCGAGGTGCAGCCCAGCGTTACCAATGGAGAGTCCTCCCTCAAGGAATGCGCAACAGCCCTGCCATCTGCCAACTCTTTGTCGATCGCGCAGTCGATCCACTCCGCAAGAAGGCCCACAGGCGCGCCCACATCATCCACTACATGGACGATCTGCTCATTGCCGCTAAGGATCCTCGTGAGCTGGAAACTCTCGTCTCAGAGCTTCTCCACAATCTCTCACAGATCGGACTTACTGTTCAGCCTGACAAGATTCGCCTTCAATCCCCCTTTCAATTTTTGGGGTTTCACTTTCTCCACCATGTTAAGCCAGTAGCACCAAAGCTACAGGTGTCGCCCAAGATGTCTCTAACGGAGCTACAGCAGCTCTGCGACCAAATCAATTGGCTTCGGTCAGCGCTCCCCATCACCACGGCTCAACTTCAGCCTCTTTTCGAGCTCCTCCAGACTAAGGATCTTCCAGCTGACGCAGTCACCCGCCCCATCGTCATCACTCCAGCAGCCCGAGCGGCTGTGCAGGATGTCAACGAGGCCCTTCAGGCCTGCCGCCTTGAGCGCTATGCCCCAGGACTGCCAGTCCTCACATTGGTTCTTCCCACGCCAGTAACGCCCACTGGACTCCTCTGGCAAGACGGGCCACTGCTCTGGCTACACACTTCCAAGAGTAAGCTCCCAAAAATCTGCCCCTTCACAAGGGCATGGATCGCCCTCGCCTCCGACCTTGTAGGGCTATGTGTGCATACCTACGGAGTTCCTCCTTCCACAATCGTCTGGCCCTTTGACGCCAAGGCTACTACCAACCTGCTCATCCACGACGTGGACATGCAAGTGCTCACTGAAACTTTCAGAGGCTCTTTCGACAACCACTATCCTCATCACTGACTTCTCCAAGGCCTCTCGCGACTCGCATTCTCCACTCCGTTCCATCCATTGCCGGCCAGGAAACCTCTTCCACACGCAGTAACGGCCTTTACAGATGCCTCAAAGACCTCCTATGCTGCGGTCATCTATTCACCTGGTTCCCCAACACCACGAACCCTTGTGTTTTCGAACGCGTTCTCCGTCCAAGTCGGAGAACTGCTCGCAGTCGCTGTTGCTCTGCACACCTGCCCCAACCAGCCGCTCAATATCTTCACAGACAGTTTATACACCCTGCAGGTGTGCCATGCCTTGCCTCTTGCCACCTTCTTCCCTACAGATACAGCCATCGATAGGGCGCTTCAGTTCCTCCAGCACCAATTAGAAGCCAGAGACCACCCTTGGTTCATCACTCACATCAGAAGTCACAGCAGCCTCCCTGGCCCGCTAACCGCTGGAAATCAAGCCGCCGACCACGCTGTCCAGCCATCACCAGCTCAGGCGTCACCAGCACAGCATGCTGCGCTCGCCTGCCACAGCATGCCTTGCACATGCCAACGACGGCACACCACACTTGCCAACCACAGCGTGCCCTGGCCGCTTTATCTTGGGGACGTTGTCAACCAGGCCAAGCTACTGCATGCGCAGTTCCACTTCTCAGCGCGCTCAATTCATAAGCTCTTTCCCAATCTGCCCATGGAAACCTGTAAGCACCTCGTGCGCTCTTGCCGCACCTGCGCGCCTCTCTTACCCCTCGGCCCATTACAGCCACAGGGCGTCAACCCGCGAGGTCTTCGCCCAAACTCCCGATGGCAAATGGACGTTACTCATGTCAACTCTTTTGGAAGACTCAAGTTCCTGCATGTTGCCGTCGACACCTTCTCGCACATGTGCTACGCCCTGCCCCTTCCAGGAGAAACAGCCAAACACGCCATCCGTGCGCTACGCCAAGCCATCCTTTTTATGGGCGTTCCATGGGACCTCAAAACAGACAATGGCCCCGCTTATCGGAGCTCCGCCTTTGCTGCCTTCCTACAAATGTACAAGATCACACATCATTTCGGGGTTCCCTACAACCCACAAGGACAAGGCATCGTCGAGCGCATTAACCAACAGCTCAAGCTCCTTATTCACAAAGAGCAAAATGAAGCTCCTCTAAAGCCACCAGGAGACGTTGTTACCGCCTGCTTAATTCACTTGAACTTGCTCACATTTGACAAGAAAGGCCTTTCTCCCACCCACAAGCATTGGGGCCCCATGTGGCGTCCCACCCAAGCCCCTCTTGTCCATTGGAAAGACCCCCAAACTAACCGCTGGCAACGACCAGCCCCCCTCCTTGCCCAAGGGTGAGGTTTTGCTTGTGTCTTTCCAGATTCTGAGCCGCAGCCCCTGTGGATCCCAGCTCGTCTGATCTGTCCTGCCACAGTGCCTGCAACAGACCACACCCCTTCACCCAACGATCTGGCACCCTTCACCGCCGTCCGACGCACGCCGGTGCCAGCAACTCCAGAGAACGCTGCGCCTGCGCCATCAAGCAATGGTCCACCACCGAGCACCCCCTCTTCGTTCGCCCCCTGAGACGACTACGCCAATGGAGCAGAGGACTGAAGCTCGTCTGTACCCAGTCCTTCTCCTCCTCCTTCCTCTTCTCCTGCCTATCTTCTCCAACCCCTCACACCAACCCTTCAACTGGATGCTCACCCTTTGGCAGCAGGAAAAGCTCCTCGCTGTAAATGTCACTGCAAGCGCTCCTTCCTTCACCGTGCACATCCGTAATCTCACCAACCTAGCTTACACGTCCAGTTATAGCAGTGCCTTCGATAGCTGCTCCCTTCATTGCTATACTTCACCCCCATCACGCCGCAGCAGGCGTACCCCTGCAGCCACGTACGGTGCGGGCCTCCCCAAAAAGTGCCATGGCCCCAATGATAACCATTTCTCAGGTTTCTACATCTGTCCATCCACCGCCAGAGGATGCCATGACCCTGCACACTATTACTGCCCTTCCTGGGGGTGCGAGACCATCGCCTACGGATGGTCCGGTGCCCCTAACAAAGACCCCTATATTAAGCTCATCCACAGTGGCGCAAACTGGCGCTCCGTCACCCTACGAGTCAAAAATCCCCTAGATCCAGTCTGGCTGTCTGGCCGCACGTGGGGAGTCCGCCTGTATGCAACCGGCTACGACTACGGTGCCTTTATCATTATAAAAAAAGAGCCGATTCCCACACGTTCCATCCCAGTGGGCCCAAATCAGGTTCTCAATCCTCCACAGGCACAGCCTCCCTCTCCCCCCCACTCCGCCTCACCCTCTCCCTCGCCCAGCACCCCCCTCGCTACTGCTCCCCTTACCTCCCACAACCCCAAGTCTCGCTTACCCCCTACTCAGTATTCTAGCCCTCTCGTTAACCTAATTAGAGCCTCCTACATCTCTCTGAATATCTCCCACCCCAACCTAACTGCAAACTGCTGGCTTTGTCTCTCTCCCTCTCTTCCTCTATATGAGCCCGTTGCCACTAACCTCGCCTTCACTGAATCCTCTGAACATAATCCTGCTGAATGCAATTGGAACGCCTCTTCTATCCCCTTAACCTTTCAATCTGTTTCCTCCACAGGGCGCTGTGTTCATTCTCGCCAAGGTCCCCATCCCCTCCTAAATGCCTGCTCCAACTACTCCTCTCCCAACATTTCCGCCAAATTCTTAATCCCCCTTAACACCTCCCAATGGCTTTGCACCTCCACCGGACTAACCCCCTGCCTCAACGTCGCTACCCTCAACACCACCAATGAAACCTGTCTACTCATTCTCCTAGCCCCTCGAGTCCTTTTCCACAGTGACGAAGAGTTCTTCTCCGCCCTTCAGAGTCACAAACTCCCTGCTCACCTCCAGAAGAGAGAACCCTTCACCATCCTCACAGTTGCTACCCTTCTAGGTCTCGCCGGGGCAGGCACGGGAATCGCCGCTCTTACCACACAATCCTCTTCCCTTTCCTCCCTCAGGCAAGCTGTCGACAGTGATATCTCCCACCTCCAAGTCGCTATCTCCCATCTTAAAAACTCTCTCAATTCCCTTTCTGAGGTAGTTCTCCAAAACCGCCGGGGCCTTGACCTTCTCCTCCTCAAGGAGGGAGGCCTTTGTGCCGCCCTTGGAGAAGAGTGCTGTATATACACCAATTCTACTGGCCTTGCCGAGGACAGCCTAAGAAAGGTCCGAGAAGGACTAGAGCGGTGCCAAAAAGAGCGTGAAGCCGCTAACTATTTTTCCGGAGTCTTCCATACCCTCCTCCCATACCTCCTCCCTCTCCTAGGCCCGCTAATAATAATTCTCCTAGCTCTTACCATAGGGCCCTGGGCTGTCAAGAAGATCATCCAGCTCGCCAAAGACCAAACCAATGCAATCCTCACGTCCTTCGTGTGCATCCAGTACCATCAGCTCGCCACTGAAGACAGTCCCCCCAACGAGCCCTGCTCAGCCCGCCCCAAGAAGAAATCAAGAACAACCCAACACCTAAAAACCCCGCAACGCATCCCATTGCTCCCCCAGCCCGCACGTTCCCCACCTTAACAGCCAACTTCACTCCCCTCCCCAGCTGCCGCCACCCTAGAACTGCTTAACAATCAATAGGGAGCAGGGGGCGGGGCAGGCCCGAGTCTGAATGGCAAGTGTAGCCGCACCTAGTGGGGGAAGTGCGCAGCCCACCACTCACGTGTAGCACAGCTGGTCTGTTCTGCTTGCCTGCCACTCTTTGGACCTGCCACTCGCCCCCTGTTAGCGGCCAACATAGCCAGCACACATCCATAAGTACACACCCAAGCAAACCTCTCACCTATACCCCCCCCTAATAAAAAAGAGAAAAAGGGGCAAATGTTGCATCATAACCTGAAATCTGCCCACTTCCCTAGCAACAGCTAACAGCACAAAACCACAAGTCCACCCACAAGTTTCTGCCAATCCCCAGCCGCCCCGTAGCCCTCACTCCTCCTGCTCTACCCCGCCCTCCTCATTCTCTATATAACCCACTGCACTTCCTTAATAAACCGGACTTGCGTACCAGACCTAGTCTCCGCGGCATTCTTTCTCCCCTCGCTGCGCGTCCTCCACGCCTGAGAGCCCCTCTGAGGCTGTCTGCCGCAGCCTCAGACGCCTTTGCGGCCAGCTGACCCCTCCAAACCCCCCCGTCAGCGTCGGGGTGCAAGCTGCCCCAGCCGCACTCTTTCACAATTGTGACCAAATGTAACAGGTACTTGCTTAGAAATTTGTCTTTGCCAGAAACCCCACCCAAAGCTAATATCAGAACTGGCCACATCCAATTCCCAGGGTAAGTGAGGGTCCACCCCCATTAGTGCTTGAGTCTGTGTTTTTCCCTTTTTCCTTCTTAAGAGCAATCTGCTTGGGATCCTCCATTCCCACACATGAGTTTTCCTGATTAGCACATGAGGCGGCTTTAATATCTAAGCTAAATATGGGATTACATGTTCCATCAGGTTTTCATACTGGCCATACCAGACTATTGAAAAGACTATGGGTAGTAATTATTATTCCCACTTTCCCCCCTAATTCCTTAATTGTTGCAAGAGTTTCCTGGTGCCCCTCAGGGATCTTGTTGTTTGATTGCCCCAGTTCTTTAAAGTGAGGGCACCTTCACTGGCACCATTTAGCTTGTCCCCCTAGCACTGCTTTTATTACTCAGCATTGGGAGCAGAATTCTGCTATGGTAGTCTGCAATGTACCATTCTGGAGAATGTCAATTCCTAAAACACCAGTGGTCCATGTTTGGAGACAGAATGCAGCGCAGTCTCTTTCACTCCTGTGGCAAATGTTTTAGCATCAGGCCCCCTGAAGTTGGCAGCATAAAAAGCTTACTTTATCCCGAGCTGTAAATTATCCTGTAACACTTCCATGCATTGCCAAAGAGGGGTGGGGTGGATTATATCTCCTTCGCTAGCCAGGCAGCTTTGCATCTAGCAACTAATCAAACTAGCAACCATACTTTTTTGCCTTTTTTGAAGCAGTATGTTGATGCTGATGCAGAGAATGATGAGTGGTAATAGGGGATAACTTGTTCATCTCCAGCTCAGATACTACTACTTCTGCTCCAGGGTCCCATGACCTTAGAATCCAATTAGGTAGGAAGTCTCTAGATTTCTGCCTGTACTTCTGCCCTAAATCACCTAACTCAGCAATGGTGTAGCCTCTCATAGTAACATGCAATTTTTGCTTGGGAGGTCAGAACTGCAGGGCTGCAGAAGATGGTCCTGTAATGCCTTCCACTTCTGTTGTCTTAGGGGATGCACCCAAGGGGGACTTATCTTTTTCCACCTCCCACATTCCTCCTCTTTTCCTCATGTGAGGAGGAGTCCATAGGATCCCATGCCTAGGAGTCCCACCCAGCAGTGGTTAATATCACCTAGATTTGGACCTGAGGCAACCTATAGCTTCTAGAATGAACACATCTGCCATCTAAGGTTTCTAATTGATCTTTAGCTTGGCATAGGCTTTCAGTTAAAGAGTCTTTTATCTCTGCCTGTGTTAGCACAGATCTCTTGCTACTTTAATCCCTCCTCTAGGTGGTACACAGAGGCTTGTGCAATCTGTTCTACCTTGGTGGCTTGCAAGGCTCCTAATAAAGGCCTCTGCTATCTGGCGGTCTCACCTTTTCTTATTTAAATGCAGTGCTTTGCCACTTGCTGCAACACAATCGTATAACCACCCAAGTCTTCAGGGCATCCCGTATTCTCTCAGCATTTTCCACTTGTCCAGGAGGGCAGCCATGTATCCCCATAGGGACATTATAGGTCAACTCAGGATGTCTTGTATGGGTTCCCCTTCCCAGAGTTCATGCCTGCTATTGCTGGTGGTCCTTTGGTCTCACTGCTGGCTGGCTCACCAGCTGTTCCAACTGAACTCCAGAAGGCATGAGTCTGGGCAGCCACAAGTCCAAAGAATGCTCCTGACAAATTATTAGAGATGAGCTTTATCAGGACTTTCAAACAGGAAAGACTTTTCAATAGCGGCAGCTCAAAAAAAGAAGAGGAAAGGGAATATAAGGGTCTAAGTATAAAGATATTCCATAGGGTATGAGAATGGATATTCTGCAAAAGTTACACAAGATGCATGAATGGGGTGTTTGGTAATGTTACCACAAGAAGACAATATACAGCCTTGAGGGGCTTAAAGTTTGTAGCAACATTTGTACTTTCTTTCCTCAGGGAGGTATGTTATTTTTTAATTAGTAAGTGTCCAGTTTACACTGGTGGCTACTTGCTTCAGGCTGTGTTTCATTTAAGGAGGGGTAGCCCAGGTCCTAGCTCACACAATGTGGTTTCTACTCAATTTAGTTTACAGATTCAATGCACTCTCAGTCAAAATCCCAAAAGTCTACTTTGCAAAAATGGCAAAGTCAATTATCAAAGTTATTTGGAAGTCTTATGGTCCCTGAATAGCCAAAAACACCTTAAAACAGAACAAAGTTGGAGAACTCATACTTCCTCACTTTAAATCTTATTACAAAGCTATAGCTACAGTGGTGAAAACAGAGTGACACTGGCATACAGACATAAAATGACAAATGAAATGGAATTTGGATTTCAGAAATAGACCCACATATTTGTGGCCAGTTGATTTCTAATAAGGTTGCCAAGACTTTTCCATTGGGAAAGACTAGCCTCTAATAAGTGGTTCTGGGAGAACTGGATATCCATATGCAAAGATTTAAAGAGGACCCTATCTCACTCGATATTAAAACTTAACTCAAAATGGATCAAAGATCTAAATACAAGAACCAGGACTATAAAATGCAAGAAATGTAGGGACACATCTTCAGGATATTGTGCTAAGTAATGGTTCCTTAGATTTTACATGCAAATCACAAGCAACAAAAGAAAAAAAAATAGGTAAGTAGTATCTATTCAAAAATTTTTTTTAAATTGCATCAAAGTCATATCTGACAAAACTGAAGAGACAACCTACTCAATGCTAGAAAATATTTGCAAACCTTATTTCCAAAAAGGGGCTCATAACCTATAAGTAAATCCTTACTTACACAATAAAAAGACAAACAAACCCAATTTGAAAAAGGTAAAAAAACTGGAATAGACATTTCTTCAAATGGTATATGTAAATTGCTTAAAGAAAGATGCTCAGCATCACAGCTCTTAGGAAATGCACATCAAAACCACAATGAGATACCATTTCATACCTACTAAAATGGCTGCTATTTAAAAAGGAAAATGACAAGGGTTGGTAACGATGTGGAGATATGGGAACTTCTTTCTGGTGGCAGTTTAAAATGATGCAGCTACTATGGAAGAGTTTGGAGGTTTCTTAGGAAGCTAAGTATAGAATTACCAAATGACCTGGCAATCCACTAATACACAAAGGAATTGAAAGCAGGTACTAATAACATAATAGAGATGGAGTGGACATCACCATCAGAGGGTCCACAGGATGGAAGAATAAAATATGGATTAGAGTGGGATTACTGGTATTCTAGTATAGGAATATTGTGACTAGTAATGGAAGAAATTGTAACACTAATGTGAAGAAAATGAAAATGCTAGTTGCTGAAGGCAGGGAGAGGGAAGATGAGATGTCACCTGGGGGCATTTCCCGGTCTTGGAGTTATTCTAAATGGTATTGCAAGAATAGTTGCTGGACATTATATATCCTGCCATAAGCCACTGAATATACTAGGTGAGAGTGTAAACTACAACATAAACTATTATCCATGCAGTGCAGCAGTGCTCCAAAATGTATTCACCAAATGCAATGAATGTACCACAGCGATGAAAGAGGTTGTTGATGTGTGAGGAATGGGGGTATTGGGTGTGGGATATATGGGAACCTCATATTTTTTAATGTAACATTTTTTGTGATGTATGTATCTTCAAAAAATATAATTAAAATAAAAAATATATAGTAGCAAACTGGTATGAATAGTGGTATTATTCATAATTGCCACAAAATGGAAACAACACAAGTATCCATTAACCAATGGATAGATAAAAGAAAATATGGCTTATACATACAATGGGATAGTATTCAAGCATAAGGAATGAAGTACTGAAGTATGTGATAATGTGGATGAACCATAAGGACATTATGGTGAGTGAAATAAGGCAGACAGAAAATGACAAATATTGTTTGACTTCACCGATATGAGCTAATTGTAATAAGCAAACTCATATAGTCTAGAATGTAGATTACTGAGGTATGGATTTGTGGTTAGAGAATGGGGAGGTGATGCTTAATTTGTACAGAATTTCTATTTAAGTTGATTGTAAAATTTTGAAAATGTATGGTAGTAATGGTAGTACATTATTGTGAATATAATTAACAACCTAGAATTATGTACTTTAATGTGGTTAAAAGAGGAAAATTTAGGTCATATATGTTATCAGGGTAAAAGTTAAATGATAAAACGTATAGGGCTGTATAACTCTAGATTCTATTGTAGAAAATGGATCTCAGTTAGTACAAATATAGCAAAGACTTTTCATTAATTATAACAAATTTATGACACTAAAACAAAATGTTAATAATAAAGTAGTATGTGGGAAAAATACACCTAGTGAACCGTGAGCTATAATTAATAGGACAAAAATATTCTTTCACCAACTTTAACAAAAGTACCAAGTGAATACAAAGCCTCATCAATAGGGGATATATAGGAGGGTTGTAGTTTTTTACAGAATTTTTCTGTAAACCTACAACTTCTCTAATGAAATTTTTAAAAAAATCTCTGGATACCAGAACAGGTGAGCTTCCCTGATCAGTACTACAGCAAGTGTATTATCACACATAATTGAGATACAAGTTAGTGTTGTCATGACTTCACCAGCAGAGGACAACTGGAATACCAAGCTTAGAACTCTCATGAATGCCATCTTATATATGTCTTCTTTTGGTTGATATTAAGCTGCCTTCTTTTGTCATGAGAAACTATAGCCATAAATACAAGAGGTGTCACTGTGTTCAGTGAGTCCTTCTAGTAAATTATGAAACCCTAAGTTTCTCTTGGAGACTCCTGAACTAGCAACTGGTATCAGAAGGCCACTTAATTTGCAGTTTGTGTCAGGAAGGGTGGTCTTGGTATCCTTGACCTTGAGTTGGCATCAGAAATGAGTATGGACTTTGAAATATCTGAACCTGAGATACCAGGATTTAGGGTCTGTGAACGCAATCCTTGATTTCTCTTTTTTAATAGTTACGGATGCTCTCACTTTGGATATAAGTAAGAACATGGCTTATTTCTTACTAGGATATTTATTCAATACCCACATTTTATAAATCCTAGCATGGCTTTTCATTATTGTTATTACTATCTCCATGACTGTAACATTCATAACACTATGTTTACTATGATATAGATTTAGCTTTCTGGATATATGAACTTTTTCTTTCCTCTTGTATATAGATGGAACCTCACTGGCTGTAATTCTTAGCCTTTTACTTTTTAATATTTACTTATTAGAATTTGTATCATTTTTTTTTTGTGCTACGAATACTGCATATTTCTTTGGTTAGGATTCTTGTTTCTGAGCTGTAAAAATTATAGCCTAGTTATTACTAGGATATGGATTCATGCTTCTAGTTCTGTGAAATTTCACTTCATCTCTCTTTTGATAGTGATGACAGCTTCCAGTCCATAACAGAATGTTGATGAAGGTATTGGCTTTATGCACTCTGAGCTATTAAATTTCTGGGTATTGATGGTAACCTCCATTCTGTAATAACCATGCCTCTCATTGCTTACTAGGATATAAACTTAGTCAACAGATATCTGAATCTTGCCCTCCCTTTCTCTCAGAATTGATCTTAATTTCTTAGCTGAACAAATCATCCTATATCTCTTTCATGTATGAATTCCAGGTCCAGGCTTAAAGAAGGTTAAACTCCTCTTTATTTAATATGGTTGATAGCATCCTGGCTGTGGCCAAGATTTTCTATTAGAAAATGATGTCAGTCTTCTAACTCAGGGAACAATGACCACCATTTTAGGATATAGATGCTATCATTCTGCAACTCAGGGAAGAAAGACCACCATTTCAGGATATAGATTCTGTATGTAACAACCAAAATCTATTTCTACTATCTGATTACTAAAATTTAAATTGAGCATCTTGGGTCTGTAATCTCTGTCCACCTATCCCTATTGATATGGAGTTCACCTCCTGATGGCTAAGAAAGGCACATTAATCTATACTAGAATATTATTTCAGGAATGCTAACTCCTCTCCTTGGATTTTTACTAATTTTCTGATTCTAACAATGAAGGTTATTCTCTTTAAAGGTTCTATGCTGACTCTAACAGCTTTATGTACACTGACCTTATCTTTCCTTGGATATGGATGATGGATCCCTGTGGAGCATCATAAATAACATCATCCTATGTATGGTCAATGGTCTATTTCTTAATGGTAATTGGCTATCAACTCTCTGTTGTCCTTAGATACATATACTTTATCATTGGTTGAAGCAATCTGTGTTTATGTATTGGAAAAAAAATTCAGGATCTAGGATTGATGAACCATGCGCCGCCTCCCCCCCGCCTTTGTAGATATGGTAGAAACTGTAACAATCAATTTTAGGTATTCAGGCTTACTAAGAAATATATTCAGGATTTATGAATACTGACCTCCTCTCCTGGGATAAGAATGTAAATTCTTGCTGTAATATATATGGCATAATACGTCTTTGCATTTTGATAGTAGTTTTCTGTAACTACTTATAGCCTATTTCTTATTAGGATGTAGATGAAAGCTCTCTGCTTAATGAAACTACTTCTCCTCTTTCTATACATATGGATTCTATCTTCCTGACTCTTAAAACAATGGTCTGATTCTTACACAACATAGAAACAAGTCTCAATTATGTAAACTCTCATCACTTCACTTTTTTTATATCAATTCTTTCTTCCTCATTGTATTCAGTATGGTACTATTGTAACTATATTCTGAATGCAAGCTCCTGGTGTCATTTAGTCATAACTTGTCTTTTCATGGATATCAATGATAGATTCCTCACTCTAAATATCATGGCATAAAATCCTAGACTAGGAAGAGAAAATAACCAACTGAGTAAGCACATGAATATAAACAGATGCCTAGACATCAGAAAAAAATGACAAGCCAAACTAAGAAACAGGAAGTAATGGACCAGTCTAAGGAACAAACTAAAATGGAGAGAGGAGATGCAAAACAGGGAACCACTAACTATGGATGTCCAAACAAATATCCTTAACAAAATTGAAGAAATGAAGGAAAAATAAAGGATATCAAGAAGATATGGGGGGAACATGCAGAATAAATTGTAAACATACTTAAAAAGATAACAGAGTTGATGATGATAAAAGCCCCAATGCAAGAAATTAAAAATACACTAGAAGCACATAACATCAGATTTGAGCAGGCACAGGAAAGAATAGGCAGCATAGAAGATAGTACATCTGAAATCACACAGATAGTAGAAGTGATAGAAAAACAAATCATGGAAAAAAATCAATAGGGGCATAGGGAATTGAATAACACAAAATGAAAACATATGCATATGTGTATCCCAGGCCTTAAGAGAAGATAAAAGAGGCAGTAGGTGTGTTGAAGGAAATAATGATTAAAAAATTTCCCAACTCATGTTCAGGAAGCACAGCAAAATTCCAAAGGCAATAAATCCTAGCAGACCTTCCCTAGGACACATGCTCATCAGATTGTCAAAACCTCAAGATGAAAACAAAATACTGAAAGCAGCAAAAGAAAAGAGATCCATCCCACATAATTTTGATAAGATTAAGTGCTGGTTTCTTATTTGAAACCATGGAGGTGAGAAGGCAGTGGTATAATGTAGTTAAACTCTTTAAAGAAAAACAGTTACCAGACAAGAATCCCATATCCAGAAAAACTGTCCTTCAAAAATGAGGGAGAGATGAAAATATTCACAAGTACAGAAATTGAGAAAAATTGTGAGCAATGATCCTGCTTTTCAAGAAATACTAAAAGGAGTTCTGTAGGTTGAGATGAAAAACAAGACAAAACAAAACACATAAAAACAAGAGAGAGGGGGATGGAAGAGAGTGTATGTATTAGTCAGTCAAAGGAATGCTGTTTCAAAGTACCAGAAATTTGTTGGTTTTTTAAAAGAGTATTTATTTGGGGTAAAAGCATACAGCCCCAAGACAATAGAAAGTACCATAAGAGGTATTTTTTCATCAAAGTCAGCCACCACATGTTGAAGCAAGATAGCAGGTGCTCTCTGAGGGGTATCAGTCTTCCCCTTTGGGCTTCCACTCTCAGGTTCAGCAGCTCCACTTCTTCTTGATTTCAGCTTTATGTCTTTTACCACTCTCTGCCCAAGGTTAATTGTAAGTTATCAGGTAAAATTGTTCATTTGTCCCCAGGGCTTCAGGTGTTTGAACTTTCTTCATAATGTCACATGGCCAGATCAGAAATGACAGAGCTCTCTCTTCTCTATATGTCTGTGTGAGTGTCCATTTATATCAGACTCACTTACTGATGTGGTTGAATCAAGAGGTCCTCGATGCAATTATGCCAGATAATATAATCAAGTGCATCCCAACTGAATTTAATATAATCAAAGGATATCACAACCAGAGAAATATTAAAAGATTAATATATACACATAATATTTTTCCTTTTGGGATTAAAAATAATCTCCTACTGCCACACTCCACCTAGGGAATCCCCAAAAGATGTTATAATTTTCCAAATATCTGTACATAATTTCAGTGGTAATACTGCCTAAAAAGTCACATAAAATCAGTTGCATGAACAGTTTTCCTTGGGTCCTAATTACCTCTGGTTCTAGATCTGTGGAGCTTGACAAATTATATGCTTCCAATAAACAAATATGGTACAGATGTAGAATAAACATTTGCTTTACCACAAGGATAATTTGGAAAGGAAGCATGCATCCCAGAGCCCTAACAGTTTGAAAACCTGCATGGCCTACAGAAGAAATAGTAAACATACATAAAAAGATAACAGAGCCGATCATGATGAGAAGCATGATGCAAGAAACTAAAAATACACTAGAAGCACTTAACAGCAGATTTGATCAGATAGAGGAAAGACTTAAAAACATAGAAGACAGCACATCTGAAATCACAGTAGAAGTAACGACAAAAACAAAATCTGAGCGTCATAATAAGATGATGGTTTCTTCTACTCCTTGGGGCCTCATGATGGCCCACCCTTTCTACAGGCTTGCCCAGTGGCCATGATTTTTATTCCACACTCATTAAGCATCTGGGTGGTGACTGAGCTCCAGATATCACCCTCCAATAATATTGGGGCGATAGTCACTCTTTGCCAATCTCCAGGATACAGTCTCAACACCCTTATTAGAGTGAGGAGATGTCAATATTCTCCCTAATCTCTGGCATACAGGTCCAACCCGCTCAGAGCTGTGGGGTGGACACCTCACTCTCCCAATCTATGGGTAAGAGGTCATAACCCACAGAGCAGTAGGGTAGTGACCCCAATCCCCTGCCTGTAGGGATTAGGCCCGGCAACATCAGAGAAGTGGGGTGGTGACTTAACTCTCCCCAACCACCAGGGAATCTGCAACAAACACTCTGTAGACTGTCCTTCAAAAAATCTGTGAAGAGTGGGCTGGAACAGCTACCGTCATCAAAATTTGAGGGAAAATCACCCTCTCCATTCACATGGGGGGGGGGGTGTCGTCTCATGGCCTAAGGAAATGTCTTAATTCTAGACCTCAGCTTCCAGTTTTCCTCTGAAAGCCATTTTCCTTTCCATCCTTCTCCTCCCTGTCCCCTTTAGTCCAGGCTGACAGTGGTTTTCTTCATACAGATCTCTCAAACACTTGTTGGTTTAGCTTGCAGGAAGTGATAGTATGGTTACGCTTGCCTTTTTTTCTTGTTTTGGTTACTCTTTGTATGTGAAATCATTCCAACCTTTCACTCACAACTGTTTGTGTTCCTCAAAGCAAACACAACAGGTAACCTAACCAGAGATGTCTCAAATGAATTTAACATAAGCAAAGGGTAACATACCAAGAGGAATAGATTAGTTTACAGACAATATCTTTCTCTTATAGGGATTCATAAATAATCTCAAGCTCCTACAGTGTATAAAGGAAGATTATGGGTAAGATTAACTAAAAGGATAATAGAAATGAAAATAAACTATGACCCACATAACCCTAAAGAAAAATGACTAAATTAAGTACTGCCTTTATAGTAGTAATATATAAATGAATGTTAATGGATTAATCTCTCTAATCAAAACACAGATTGGCTGAATAGATAGGATAATAAGATTCATCTACATGCTTTCTACATGAAATTAACATTACAATCAGGGACAAAAGAAGATTGCAAGTAAAAAAATGGAAAACAATATTATATACAAATATTAACCCAAAAATGCAGGCATATCTATATTAATATTGAACAAAATAAACTTTAAATGTAAGAAAGCTGTAAAAGACAAAGTAAGACAATATATACTAATAAAATGTGTACTCAACCAAGGAGAAAGAACAATCATAAATTTTTATGTACCTAACCAGGGACCCCCAAATACATGAGGCAAATATTGGGAAAACTAAGATGAAAAGTAGTTGACTCTACAATCATAGGTCAATATACCATTATCACCATTGGACAGAATATTGGGACAGATGCTTAATGAATAATCAAATAGTCTGAATGATAAGTTAGAGAAACTAGACCTGACTTACTTACATACAAGATTATATCACAAAACAAATGGTTATACATTTTTCTTGAATGCTCATGGATCATTCTGCATGATAGATCACATGCTGGATCATAAGACAAAATCTCAGTGAATTTAGGAAGATTGAAATTAATACAAAAAGCATGTTCTGAACACAATAGAATGCAGCTATAAATCAAAAAAGGATGGAGAACTAGAAAAGGCCAAACTAGACTAGGCAAATTCTAACATAAGCAGTAGGTCAAGAAGGAAATTAAAGAGAATCAGTAATTACTTCACAAAAGTGAAAATGAAACAAAACATATCAAAACTAATTGTATGCAGGTAAATCAGTGCTGAAAGAGAAATTTATACCCTAAATGCTGAGATAAAAAAATAGAAAATATCTAATATCAAGAACCTTGCTACACACTTAGAGGGGAAAAAAAAAAATACCTAATCCCAAAGCAAGAAGAAAGAAGGAAATAACAAAGATTAGAATCCAAACAAATGAAACTGAGAATAAAAAACAATTAGAATTAATGAAACAAAAGCTGGTTCTCTGAGAGGATTAATAAAATTGGCATACATTTACCTAGACAAACATGAAAAAAAGAGAGAAGATGCAAATAAAGTCAGCAACAAGAGTGGATATCACCACTGATCCAACAGAAATAGAGCATCATACTTGAAAAATTAAATGCCAACAATGTGAACAATGTAGATGAAATAGGCTAATTTCTGGAAACATAGAAGCAGCTTACTTTGATGAAAGAAGAAATTGATGAACTCATCAGACAAATCACAGGTAACAAAATTGAATTGATCACCAGAAACCTCTCCAATAAGAAGAGCCTAAGATCAGTTGCCTTCACAGATGAATTCTACCAATCGTTCCAGAAAGAACTAAAACCAATCCTGCTAAAACTCTTTAAAAAAGAAGAGGAGGGAACACTATCTAACTCAATCTATGGTGTCAACATCACCCTAATACAAAAGCTACATAGATATGCTACTAGGAAAGAAAACTACACACCAATCTCTTTAAAGGACTTAGATGCAAATATCCTCAAAAAATACTTGCTATCATATTCAATAACACATCAACTGAATTAGATACCAGGATCAAATGAATTTTATTCCAGGTATTTAAGAGTGGTTCAACAAAATCAATTAATGTAATATATCATTTGACTGCAGGAAAAATCACATTATCATATTTATCGATGCAAAAAAGGAATTTGACAAGAGAGCATCCTTTCTTGATAAAAGCACATCTAAAGACAGGATTAGAAGGAAATTTCCTCAACATATTAAAGGGCATATCATTTAGCATTTCACATCATAGTCAATGGTGAAATGCTAAAGGCTTTCCCTCTAAGATCAAGGTTGCCCATTGTTACCTCTCTTATTTAACATTGCATTAAAAGTACTTGTTCAAGCACTCAGGCAAGAAAAAGCAGTAAAGTGAATCCAAATTCACAAATAAAGTGAATCCAAAGGAAGAAGTAAAACTTTCAGTATTTGCAGATGACATAATTATATACTTAGAAAGTCCCAGAAAATCTACAACAAAGTTTCTAGAACTCATAAATGAGTTTGGCAAAGTAGTCAGGAAAAAAGATCAACACACAAAATTCAGTATTATTTCTTTATCCTAATAATGAGCAATCTGAGTAGGAAATCAAGAAAAAATTCAATATACAGTGGAAAATAATTAATTGTATATCAAAGAATAAACTTAACTCATGATGTTAAGGACTTGTGTATAGAAAATGACATTACATTGCTAAAGGAAATCAAAGAAGATTGAAATAAATGGAAATATATTCCATGTGAATGAATGGGAAGGCTAAATATCAGTATGATGTCATCTTATGTAAATGATTTCCACATTCAACACAATCCTAATAAAGTTCCAATAGCACATTTTACAAACTGGATAAGGCAATTATTAAATTAATTTGGAAGGGTAAGTCACCCTCAAATTAGCCAAAACAAGTTGAAAGGAAAAGCAAAATCGGAGGAAACGTTCTACCTGACTTGAAGCATACTCTAAAGCTGCAGTGGTCAAAACCACATGATACTGGCAAAAGATGGACATACTGGCCAATGGAACCAAACTGAGAATTCAGATATAGACCCGTACATATATGGCCAACTGTTATTCAATAAGCCACTAAGCCTACTAACTGATGCAGAATAATGTCATCAGCTAATGGTTTTTGGAGAATTGGATAGCCATGCCCAAAATAATAAAAGAGGATCAATATCTCATGCCTTATACAAAACTTAACTACATATGTATCAAAGACCCAAATATAAAAAGCAAGACTACACAGATGCTAGAAGATAATGTAGGGAAACAGCTATGTAATCTTGTAATAGAAAATGGTTTTATAAATTTTAAACTGAAATTACAAGCAATGAAAAAAAAAAACACAGATAAAAAGGACCTCCTCAAAATGTAAACTCTTATACTTCAACGGGGTTTGTCAAGGACGTGAAAAGGAGGCCTACTTAATGGGAGAAAATATCCTCAAGATTGAGGAATGAATGAATATAAGGGAGGAATGCAACCATAGACCAAAGATTATCATTGTAGTAATAGAAGAACCTATAACATTGATATAAAGACAGTGCTGAGAGGAGAGCAAGGGAAAAGTAATTGGAATATAGGGCATGCTTGAGGGTGTTGGAATTGTTCTGTGTTACATTGCAATGACGATTACAGGCTATTTACATTTTGTCAAAACTTATAAAATTGTACACTGCAAATTGTAAACCATAAAGTAAATTATAGACTTTAGTTAGTAGCAATGTTTCAATATTTGCTTATCAATTGATGTAAGGTATTATTAATAGGGAAAAATGTGAAGGAGTAGAAGTGGAGTATATGGGAATTCACTATATTTTTCATTAAACTTTTCTGTAATCTAAAACTTTTTAAAAAATAAAATGTATAATATGAGAAAAATGGGTAAAGTACTGTTTTTACAGTAATAATATTAAATTGTTAATGGATTAAAATCCCCAATCAGAACATGCATCCTGGTAGAATTGGTTTTAAAAATGAACCATCTTTATGCTGTCTACAAGAAACTTATCTTATACCCAAGGATACAAATACTTTGGAAGAGAAAGACTAGAAAAAGTTCTTTCATGCAACAGTAAACAAAAAATATCAGACAAAATAGCTTTTAAATGCAAAGCTGTTATAAGAGCCAAAGAAGGACATTATATATTATTTAAAAGGGCAATCTAACAAGAAGAAATATCTACCATATATATCTATGCACCTAACCAGAGTGCCAAAATTCATAAGATAAATGCTGGCCAAGTGAAGAGTGAAAGAGATTTCTCTACAATCATAATGGGAGATTTCAATACAGCATTCATATCAATAAATAGACCATCAACACAGAATATCATGAAGGAAATAGAGAAATTGAGTCATTTGATAAATAAACTACACCTAACAGATATCTACAGAACAATGTACCCCCAAAAAACAGTACACGCATTTTATGAAATGCCCATGGATTTTTCTGTTGGATTACAAAACAGGAATCAATAAATTTAAAAATATCGAAATTATCTTTTGATATTTCATCTTTCTCTGATGAAGCTAGAAATCAGTAACTGGTAGAGGCCTGGAAAATGCACAATGGTATGGGGGTTAAACAACACAGTCTTATACAACCATTTGGCCAAAGAACGAATTGCAAGATAAATCATAAAGTATATCAAGATGAATGAAAAGAGGAAGACAACAAAGCAAAATTTATGGGATGTAGGAAAGGCAGTGCTGAAAGGAAAATTTGCTAAGCTAAGTGCCTACATTATAAAAGGAATATGTAGTTAAAATTAAAGACCTAACAACATACCTGGAGGGTTACAGAAAATTAATAGTAGACTAATCCCAAAGTAAACAGAAGGACACAAAAATTAAGCAGAAATAAATGAAATTGAGAACAAAAACAACAACAAAACAATAGAGAGGATCAACAAAACTGTTGTTGGGTCTTTGAAAGATTAACAAAATTGACAAATCATTAGCTTGACTGACAAAAAGACAAGATGCAAATACAGAAATGAGTGGTAGTACATTATTACTCCACAGAAGTAAAAAGACCTAAAAGGGTACTACAAACAAATGTATGCCAACAAACTAGACACTGTAGATGAAATGGACATGTTCCCAGAAAGGCATGAACAACCTACACTGACTCTAGAAGATAATACATGACTTAAAAATTTTTTCACAAGTAAACAGATTGAAAGTCATAAAAAATATCAAAACATAAAAGACCAATGACCAAAGGGCCTCAAAGCTGAATACTAGCAAACATTCAAAGATTATTTTATACAATCTTGCTCTAAGTCTTCTCCCAACATTCAATAAAGTTAATGCTACCAAACTCAATCCTGGAATCCAAAAATTATCCTAATGCCAAAGCCAGATAAAGATATTATGATAAAATAAAATTACATATTCATTTCCCAAATAAATACAGATGCAAAAATCCTTTCCAATTTATTGCCAATAGAATCCAGCAGCATAACAGAAGGACTGGTCATAGTGATCAACTGGATTTTATCCCAGGCTTGCAAGGGTGGCTTACCACAAAGAAAATCAAGCAGTGTAATTCAGCACATTAAAAAACTGAAGAAGAAAGATCACATGATCCTTTTGATTGAGGCAATAAAGGTACTTGACAAAATATAGGACCCTTTATGTATAGAAAAACACTTCAAAGATGGGAATAGAAGGAAATATCTCAACGTGATAAAGTGTATGTGATTTTGGCTGAAAGTGCTAGTCTATGAAGGTTGCCATCAATTGAATGGAAGCTAGAGGATAATCCAGGGACTATGAAACATGACTTCAGGGGTGAAGGATGATTGTGGTTAACAGTACAAATACAAGTGTGTTCCTCTGTTTCAAGGTGTTAAGAAAATGGACATATATTCGAAAAATGCATCTAATGTAATGTATAACATTAACAGTAGTTTTGTAATATTTTTACACCAATAGTAAAGAAGGTACTCTTATCAATGCTAATAGCCAATAATGAGGGATGTAAGATGATATAGGAGTTTTCCTTCTGGAGTAAGGAAAACATTCTGTGTTAATAATAGGAAAGGTCTGTGATGGTACTGAGAGTCACTGAGTGTATGTATACTTTGGATGGATTGGACAATACAGGGTACTGTACAAAACAATGAGCCTTGAGGTTAAGAGTAAAAATATGAAAACAATCTCTCATGAACTACAACAAAAATTCAATATGATTACATGGCATTTATATTAGGATGTTCTGTATGAAAATACACCAAATATAAGCTATGAACTATAGAGATGGTAATATTTTGAAGCTATTCTTGAATCATTTGTGATAAAAGTGTCACAACAATGTAAAATGCTTGTGGGGAAAAGTATGAGAATCCTGTAAATTGTACATGATTGTTTACTTAATTTACAAATTCTCAAATTGAAAAAATAGGGGAAAAACTACAAGATTATCATTCAGAACATATAGAATGACCATTATTGAAGAAAGAGAGGACTACAGTGCTGGAGATGATGTAGAGCAATAGGAACACTCATTCTTGGTAGGGATGTACAATGGTGCAGCCTCTGTAGAAGACAGTTTGGTGGTTCCTCAGGAAGCTAAATGCAGAACTGCCATATGGTCAAACTGCCTCACTATTCGGATTATATTCAGGAAAACTGGAAGCAGTGTAGTGAGCTATTTGTACACCAATATTTGCAGTGGCATTATTCACAATTGCTAAATGAATGAAGCAAGCCAAGTGTCCATCAACCAATGAATGGGTAAATGAATTGTGGTATAGGCATATGATGGAAAACTAGTCACCTGTAAGAAGAAATGGAGTCAGGACACCAATGATAATATGGATGAACCTTAATCATATTGAGTGAAGGAAATCAGACATAAAAGAACAAATGATATATGGTCTAATTAATATAAATTAAATACAAGGATTAAAATTTTGGAGTTAAAATCTAGGGTAGAGGTTACTAGAAGGTAAAGGTTGAGAAGAGTGAGTTGATAATGTATGTAGAATTTTTAATAAGGTTGATTGTAAATGTGCGACAATGGATAGAGTTGATGGTAATGTACAGTGATTATAACTATAACTGCTGATTTGTAAATGTGATTGTGGCTCAAAGGGTAGTCAAGGGATATAAATGCCAATTTAAAGAAAACTAGAGAATAATCTAAGAACTAACACAGGGAACTCAGTGGTGGATGAGGATTTGGTTAATAGCACAAGTCCAAGAATGTTCTTCTATGAAATAGAACACATACATGCCACTATACAAGCTGTTAAGAATATAGTACTGCATGAAAATACAATTAATGTAACTTATGGAGTTTAGTAACAGTAATATTGTAATATATTTGCAGCAATGGCAAAAAACTATTATATCAATGCTAAGAGTCAACAGTAGTGAGCTATAAGGATGTAAGGGAGTATGGGATTGGATTTTTTTTCTAATTGAGTAAGGAAAATGCTCTAAAATTGACTGAGGTAATGACAGAAGCAATTCTGTAAAATGACACTAGGCACCACTGAGTGCAGACTTTGGATAGGTTATTATAGGTTATTCCAGGCTGGAGGCTGTATAACACAGTGAACCGTATGGTTGATGATGAACTTTGGCTGAAAATACATATATAAGAACATTCTCTCATGAACTAAAACAAATATATAATACTTATACATTGTGCCAATAATAGGATATTTTATGGGAAAAATGCACCAAATATAAGATGCAGGTTATAGTTTGCAGTAATGTTTTGAGAATATGCTTTCAAATTATAACAAATATTCCACAATAAGGCAAGGTGGTAGTGGAGTGATATGGGAATTCTGTATATTATGCATGATTGTACAACTTCTTTAATAAGTAAAATGAGAAACAGGAATCAAAATACCATCATATAAGCAGAGGGAAAGATATATAGCCCAGAGAAATAAATTGACTGTTCAGAAACTAACCCATACTTTTATGTCATCTAATTTGGACAAGGGTGGGAAATCCACTCAATTGGTAGAGTCGTCTCTTCAACACATAGTACTTGGAAAATTGGATATTCATGAACAAAGGAATGAAAATGAACCCTTTCCTTATACTGTATAGAAAAATTAAATATGAATTGTTTGAAGACCCAAAATTTAAGAACCAGAACATTAGAACCCCAAGAAGAAAGAATAAGAAAGCTTGTTTAGGATCTTGTTTTAGGCAATGGTTTCTTTACTAAACATTAAAAAGACAAACAAAAGGAAAAATGAATATATATGACCTCTACAAAATTTAAAATACTTGTGCATCAAAGGACTTTATCATAAAAGTAAAAACATAGCCTATTCAATGGGAGAATATATTGGGAAATCATATAGTCCATAAGAGTTTAATATCCACAATATATAAAAATCAGTAACTTAACAACAGGAAGACAACCCATTTTAAAATGGGCAAAATATTTTAACAGACATTTCAAAAAGATGAACAAATTTCAAACTGCACATAAAAATATGCTCAATATCATAACTATTAGATCCTTGAAAATCAAAAGCACAATGAGTATGGGTTTGTGCTTTTGATTTTCAAGGATCTAATAGTTATGATATTGAGCATATCTTTATGGGCCCAACCAGACCCTGAGCAACAGCAGACTTGCAACTCCTATCATCTGGCCAGCTAACAAGGAGGTGAAAAAGATCAACCATCACACCGGGGAGCCAAGAGTGCCTACAATTGCATGCAGAATTGCATCCTCATCCACGTGGAATCTAAGCCCTCTCTTGATGTAGAGGGGGACTGGGCTTAACCATCCCAGGGTCCACAGGATGGAGAAATAGAGTGTAGACTAGAGTGGACTTACTGGTGTTCTGCTGGGGAACTATTTTGATTAGTAAGGGAAGAAATTGTAATATTGATGTGGAGAAATTGGCCATGGTAGCTACTGAATGTAGGGAGAGGGAAGAAGAGATATGATGTGGGTGCATTTTCAGGAGGGTTGTCCCAGGTGGTGCAGCAGGGACAGTTTCTGGACCTTGTTTGTCCTGCCATGGCCCACTGGGTGGAATGGGGTGATTATAGACTACAATGTAGACACTGTCCACATGGTGCAGCCGTGCTCCAAAATGTATTCACCAGGTGCAGTGAGTGTGCCACCATGATGGAAAATGTTGTTGATGTGGGAAGAGTGGGGTAGGGAGGCTTGGGTGTATATGGTGACCTCATATTTTTTTTAATGTAACATTTAAGAGAAAAAAAGAAAAAAAAACACAATGACATGCCATTACATACTCACTGAAATGAGTACTATAAAAAATTAGAAAATTAGAAATGTAGGAGAGGATTTGGAGAAATAAGAACATTCTTTTTTTGTTTGTAAGACTATAAAATGGTGAAGTAGCTGTGTAAAACAGTGTAGCATTTCCTCAGAAAATTTTGTGTGTGATTAATATATGACCTGGTGATCCAATTTCTTCTTATATGCATCAAGTAATTAAAAGCAAGGTCCTCAGTAACATGTTAGTAAATTAAAGTTACTGACAATATTATTAACAATAACCAAAATGTGGAAGCTACAGATGAATGGATATATAATAAATAATGGATAAACAATGTATGGTATATTCCCACAATACACTATAACTCAGCGATTAAAGGGAATGATGTTCTGAAACATGGTAGCATATGGATGAGCCTTCAAGACATCAAGGTGAAATAAGATTGACACAAAAAGATGTTATTGTGTGATATTGAGTTATAAAAAGCATAGAACAAATTTCAAAGAGATAATATTAGAGGTGGAAAAGGGCTGTGGAAGAGGAGTTACAGTGGAATGGGTGCAATTTCTCTTGAGGAGATAAAAAAAGCTGTTTTATTGGATATTGATAATTGTACCAAATCAAAAAATGCACTATCTGTCCTGCAGCCAGAAATCCCTTGCCACTGGTGGCCACTTGACTGTCCTACCAATATTCCATATGTAAGGCAACTTCTGGGACAGCAAGTCCCTCAAGTTACCACCAGACAAATTTGATCCCCATTATGTGCATGTCTTTTATGTCTACTTGGGATATTCAAGTCTTTTATTTCCTTGCTGATTTGCGATCTAATAGTTTTATACATTTAGTAAAGGTGATATCAAGCTGGATTACCCTTGTAATTGACTTATAATTGCCAATTTCTCATCAGAAATTGGGGAATCCAGAGACAGCAGGATAACATACTTAAAGTGCTGAAAGTAAAATAAAATGTGAACCAAGAATTCTATGACTGGCAAAACTATCTTCCATGGCTGAGGACAAAATAACATATTCCGCTATAAAATAAAATAAAAAAAATACGGGAGACCTATACTACAAAATTGGTAAAGGAAGTTCTTTTTGGTGAAATGAAAGTATGTTAGAGAGTAACTCAAAGGCACATGTAGGTAAGTTTTAGAAGTCAGTTTTATCATTTTTGGTGTAGAATCCTCTTTGTCTTCCTAAAATATTAAAATGAAACCCAGAGAAGAATAATTATAGATCTATTTTTTCCAGGTGTGGTGACTCCTGGCATGCATCCTCCTCTTATGGCAGGTCACTAGGAGGCTCAGCCCCTGGAGCGCTACTGGTGATAGCAAGAGACATAAAATTCCTCTTCTCTAAGAACGGAGGTAGGCAAAACTAACCACTGAACTATCTAATCTTTTGATTAGAGATTTTGGATCACTGGGGTTTGAGATCTGCGACAGCATTGCTTCAGTATGACAGAACCAGAGTAGTGGCAATTATTGTTTAAATCTGCCCTAGACTGGGGTGGATGCAGTAGAGACATGATGATACTGAGCTTCCTCAAGGCTTCCGAGGAGATATTTGGTGGCCTTCCTGATCCTCTCCCCAAGGCATGTTGGAGCTAATATGTTACCATTGGGTGGAGATCAGTCTCTGTTTCAGTTGGTAAAGACTGACTTGAGAAAGTTTTCTCTGGCATACCCCTTTTCCCAGAATTTGTCATCTAGGCAAAAAAGCTTGAGACAATGAAAGGAATATAAGAAATTACAGAGGCAGAGAGCTGCAGGGCAAAGGCCTGCAACTTCAAACTCAGAAGAGAGGATTGTACATCCTTGGAAGCTGCAAACTAACAAACAAGCAACTCCTACAAGAAGACAGTTTCCAGACTGGCAGGGGGAAACATGTACACTACATTTGCCTTGGGCAGACTTTTCTGATAGAGAGCATGAAGCTCAAGAAAATATCTTACTGGCAGTAGTTTCTAGCAAGAAACAGACATTTCATGAGATGAACTCTAGAGTTAAGCTTTTAAAATATTAAAATATATCGTGTGTAGAAAAGAATATATGACAAATACATACCAAAACACCCCCCCAAAAAAGAGGAAATCATGGCCCATATAGGGAAAAGTATACTAATTCAGAAAACATTGAAGAAAAAGACAAGAATTTGTACATACTGAGCAAAGCCTCTAATAAATAATATTAAAAGTGCTCAAGGAGATAAAGGAAATCTGAGAAATAACTAACAGATATTGGGAAAAGAATTAATAACTGATATGAGAATCTTAGTAAAGAGAGAAAATTTTAAGAGGTACTGAAAAACTGCTGGAGTTGAATACTAAAATACATGAAATGAAAAGTTCCCAGGAGATTCAGAACTTGGCTGGATGGGGAAGAAGACAGAATTAGTAAATTCAAAGAAAAATCTCTTGAAATGAATCCTGCTGAGGAAAAGAAAGACAAAAGATTTATTAAAAGCAAAAATATGGAAATGCAACTACGTACTGAGGTAGGCATTACTATTCTGGCAATGGAAGAAAGTGCCTATCACAATCAACAGTACCTTAAATAGCTGGGTGTCTGACAGCTCTTGAGATATCCAGAAACTATAGCAGGGCAAACAGCTCAGGAATTCAGCACCCCGTCAGTGAGCCTTACTTTGGAATTTATGTCCCTCAGTATAACACTTAGATTCATTTATAGATCCTCTACATATGACTCTTCTTATCCTTTTAGTTGAAACTATAATTAGCACTACACTTGATAAATATATGTCTCAGAGACTGAAATCTTTGGATCCATTGGCCAGTTGAGTGTAAATTTCAGCAGTTGTGACACTTATTCTCCAGTTCATTGGACTCACCAAGAACAAACAACAAAGATATTATGATGGACAATGACTATCCCAAGGAAAGAGAGTGTCTGCAACTGCAAGAAAGATAGTTCCATCCATTCACCCTAAGAGGTCTCAACTAGAAGTAGAGTGGGTATCACCATCTCCAAATCCTCTAGACTGGGGAATGCACAATGGACTAAAATAGACTTCTTTTTAGTCTACTACAGACATATTATTATTACAGCAATGGAAGAACTCTTTTCATTGATGTAAGGGCAGTGGCCACCAGAAGTTCTGAGGGATGGTAGAGAGAAGGATAGGTGTAATATGGTGGCATTTTCAGGACATTGGAATTGTCCTACCTGACATTGCAGTGACAGATCCATGCCATTGTATATTTTGTCAAAACACAAAATTGTGTGAGACAGAGTGCAAACTGTAATGTAAACTGTTGTCTATGGTTAGTAGCAATGCTTCAATATGAGTTCATCAATTGTACCAAATGTACCACACTGAAAAGAATGTGGGAAAGTGGAAAGGGGAGGAAATGCAGCATATTGGAAATCTCTCTTGTTTTTCATGCAACATTTATGTAATCTAAATCTTCTTTAAAAATGAAATATAATTAAAAAGAGAAAAATGTAAATGTTTTAAACTCTCCATTAAAGGGACAGATTGGCAAAATGGATAAAAAAGACATGACTGAAGTATATGCTGTCTTCAACAGACTCATCTTAAATTCAAAGACACAAGAAATAGTGAGAAATGAGAAATTCACAAATCTTTGGAATCTAAACAAAATACTATAAACATCCAATGGGTTAAAGAAAATATCAAAAGCAAAATTAGGAAATGTCTTGAGGCAAGTAACATACTAAACTCATGGGAGCAGCAAAGGCAGTGCTGAGAGTGAAATCTGTAGCTTTAAATGTTTACATTGGAAAAGAAGAAAGATTTCAAAGCAGAGACATAACCTTAAAACTGAAATAACTAGGAAAAAAGAGGAAACCAAACCCAAAATGAGAATGCAGGAAAAGGCAAAATGAATGGAGATATATGGAATAGACAAAATAGACAGTGAAGCAACAAAACCAAACTTTGGTTCTTTGAAAAGATAAATAAAATTAACAACAACAAAAAAGGAATAGTATACAAATAACTAAAATTAGAAATGAAAAAGAAATTATTACTACTAACTCCCCTGAAATAAACAGGACTCTAAGAGGTTAGTATGAGCAATAGTATGAAATAAATTAGATAGCCTAGATGAAATGAATACATACAAACACCCAAACCATCTGTACCAACTCAAAAAATAGATCTCAACAAACCTGTTCCCAATGAAGAGACTGAATCAGTAATGTAAAAACTTCCAAAAGAGAAAAGACAAAAAAAGATTACTTCACCAGGGAATTCTACATAATATTTCAGGGAGACAACTCCATTTCACCTTTAACTCTTCAAAGAAATTGAAGAAGAAACACCACCAAATTCATTCTACAAGACCAATATCAATGGTGAGTATGTGTCACCATGGGATAGATTGCTGATAGAGAATAGAAAGTTAAGCCTTAAAATGAACATGGTTCCTATTTGGAAATATGGAAATACTCAGGTAATGGACCTTTGTGGTGAAAATGTTTCTGTAATGGATGATTGTGATGTTAGCACATTGTTAATTGTGTATGCAAGTAACAGCACTGAAATATACATCTCAATAGGATTAAAAGGGAAACGTTAGATTTTTATATATAGTGACAGGATAACATATTTTAAAAACTCTGTGGAACTGTACTTCACAATCAGTGAACCCTAGGCTAACTCATGGAATTTAATTAGTAGAACAAATTTTAAATGTACTATTATCAATTGTTACAAATATCCTATACCAATGCATAGGGTGATATATGAGAATTCTGTATTTTAATGACAGTTGTTCTGTAAACCCACAAATTCTCTAATAAGGAAAGTATGTTTAAAATCCCAACAGTACTGTATTCTCAATCTGTTTCTCTACTCTTTAATTCCTGTAAAAGTCAGAACACAGTGGAGCAAGAAAAACAGTGCATTTCCTGAATATGGTGTTTAAAATATAAAGTAATATAGGGCAAGGACAACAAGAAGAGAGGGAAATAGAGGGATATCCAAGCAGAGAAAGTATGCTATTGAACCTAAGTTAGATTCTTTTCAAGTTATTAGGTTAGAATCCCCAAAACAAGATATATATTTTTCTCCAGTGGCCATGGATCATTTTCCAGGATAGATTACACATTGGGTGACAAAACAAGAATCAATAAATTTAAAAGACTGAAAATTCAGAGCAAATGTTATTATCATAAGAGCATAAAGCTATAAATCAATAACAGAAAAATTTAAAAATTAAAAATATATGGCTGTTACATGGCACATTCTTTTTTTTTAACTCTTTTATTTTATTTTACTTTTTACACTTTTTTAATTAAAATTAATAGATCACAAAGAACATTACATTAAAAAACATTTAAAAAAACAAAAAACTTAAGAGGTTCCCAAATACCCCACTCCCCACCCCCCTACCCCATCATTTTTGTAAACTGAATTTTTTTGAAGATATATACATCACACAAAAACATGTTACATTAAAAAATATAAGAAGTTCCCGTATACCCCCCCATCCCACTCCTCCCACACAACAACCTCCCCCATCATTGTGACACACTCATCGCACTCAGTGAACACATTCTGGAGCACTGCTGCACCACATAGATAATAGTTTACCCTGTAGTTCACACTCTCACCCAGACATTCAGTAGGTTAAGGCAGTATATTTAAAGTCCATAATCTGACCTTGCAATATCATTTAGGACAACTCAAAGTCCCAAAAATGCCCCCGCACCACATGTCTTCTTCCCTCTCTCTGCCCTCAGCAACTACTGTGGTCACTTTCTACTCCTCAATGCTACAATTTCGTCTATTACTAGTCACAATAGTTTTATAGTAGAATATCAGTAAGTCCACTCTAATCCATATTTTATTCCTCCATTCTGTGGACCCTGGGATGGTGATGTCCACTCTACCTCTAGATCAAGATGGGGCTTAAATTACACATGGATGATGGATGCAATTCCTCTGTTTGCAATTGTTGGCACTCTTGATTCCCTGGTGTGGGGTTTGACCATCTTCACCTCCCTGTTAGTGACCTGGGTAAGTCCAATGAACCAGAGAGCAGGAGTTGCAACTCTGCTGAGGCTCAGGGCCCAGCTGGCACATGGGCAGTCCAGAGATTAAAGTCCTCTGAGTATGCACCATCCGCAGCACCAACCACAGTTTCAGTAAAAGTGACAAAAGGCATTTGTAGGAAGGTCACATCTGAGTCCACCTCCATCACAGTCAAGATTAGTTTGTTGAGTTCCTGTATTTCTAGTAGTGTCAATGTATGTTGGGCATTTCTAGGAATTTGTCTATTTCATCTAGGTTGTCTGTATTGTTGGCATGCAGTTTCTCATAATATCCTCTTATGATCTTTTTTATTTCTGTGGGGTCATCATAATGTCCTCTCCTTTTCATTCCTGATTTTATTTATTTGCACCTTCTCTGTTTTTTCATTGTTAGTCTTGCTAAGAGTTTGTTGATTTTATTGATTTTCTCAAAGAACCAGCTTTCGATTTTGTGGGTTTTCTCTACTGTTTTTTGTTGTTGTTGTTTTTGTTGTTGTACTTGATATCATTTATTTCTGCTCTAATCTTTCTTATTTCTTTCTTTCTGCTTGCTTTGGGATTGGTTTGGTGTTCTATTTCTAGTTTCTCTAGTTGTTCAGTTAGTTCTTTGATTTAGCTCTTTCTTCTTTTTTTTTATTGACTTTGTAATAATATTACATTAAAAATATATATATATGTGAGGTCCCATTCAACCCCACCCCCCACCCCCCCTCTCCCCCCCAACAACACTCGTTCTCATCATCATGACACATCCATTGGATTTGGTAAGTACCTCTTTGGGCACCTCTGCACCTCATAGACAATGGTCCACATCATGGCCCATACTCTCCTCCATTCCATCCAGTGGGCCCTGTGAGGATTTACAATGTCCGGTGATTACCTCTGAGGCACCATCCAGGGCAGCTCCATGTCCCAAAGACGCCTCCACCTCTCATCTCTTCCTGCCTTTCCCCATACCCATCGTCCACCATGTCCACTTTTCCCAATCCAATGCCACCTCTTCTATGTGGACATTGGATTGGTTGTGTCCATTGCACCTCTTTGTCAAGAGGAGGCTCAGATTCCACATGGATGCTGGATGCAATCCTCCCATTTTCAGTTGTAATCACTCTAGGCTCCATGGTGTGGTGATTGTCCTTCTTCAACTCCATCTTAGCTGAGTGTGGTAAGTCCAATAAATCAGATTGTAGGTGCTGGAGTCTGTTGAGGCTCAGGATCTGGCTATCACATTGTCAGTCCAGAGATTCAAATCCCCTAAATATATCTTAAACCCCAACATTAACTGCACCTCCAGCACATTAGCATGAAAGTCTTATGAAGGGAGATCCCATCTGCCTTCACACATAAACACCATTTCCAAAGAGGGGCCATCTGCCCTGGTAGTTAACCCCATTGGCCATGACCATAACTCTCATGGGTCTCTTTAGTCTTCAAAGGAACCAATATATGGGGGTTGTATCTGCTTTATCTGTCTCACTGACTCTGCTCAGTTGTGCATGAGGGCAATCCTTCTGCCAGCCTCCAGACTCTTTTTTAGAAACTCGTAGCCATATAAACTCATTTCTCCTTTCCATTTCCCCCTTACTTTAGGTCAAACATCATTTTAAAGTCATGTTATTTTATGTAGACATGGATATTCTGCTGATCCGCATTGAACCTTCCGTATAAGGTCCTTTTCCAGTTGCATCATCAGTTGGTAGTTGATAGTGGTCCCTCGTTGCCAGGGAGGCTCATCCCCAGGTGTCATGTCCCACGCTGGAGGGAAGGCATTGCATTTACATGCTGAGTTTGGCTTTGAGACTGGCCACATTTGAGTAACATGAAGGCTGACAGGAGGAAATTCCCAGGCACAATGTTGCTCTGGGCCTTGTTCTTATTTTAGGTTTATCAGCTCACAAGCATAGTCATTAGCATCAGGGGCTCACTGTTGAACCCTCACTCCCTCCCGGTCCCCGCCGCTGTACCTGGGAGACTGTCGCTGCTCCCCTAGGGACCACGACAGAGCACCACTGTCCAGGAACCTAGTACCCCCCCTGCTGTGGTTTTTAATTGTTGCCACTATGAGTATATCCAATCATTACCATGCACCCTGGACATATGTTCTGTACAGCTCCCTGTCAGCCATATATCACCTGTCATTGGTATCCCATACCAGTATCCTCCATTGCCATTGTTGAAACACTCTGTGATCCAGAACTCCCCGAAATATGAAGCCCAATATAATGTCATGGTCCCTTACTAGGGAATGGCATATAGCGATGGGTTTAAAGGATAGATAAAGAACTTGGATAAAGTTAGATAAAGAACTTAGATAAAGAATGTTGATTTGAAAAAATTCCACATCCTATCCTTTTTTTTTTTTTTTTTTTTTTCCCTAATTATTCAGCATTTCTTCACAGGAGTCCTAGACCACAGCAATGCATATATATAATATACAGCACTCCCACACATCCACCAGAAAACCATTTCCCTTCCACAGTGATACTCTTACGCCCTATTCATATCATATTTACATAAAGTGATGTACAGAGTGTGAGATATTAGCTTTCTAACAAGGTAACATCTGTGCTTACATTATGGTGCATACTTTAGGATACACAGTTCTTTACATTTTTAGTTATCCTATGTTTTACATTATGGTTTACATTATCAGTCTGTCATCTCCTCTATGTTATGGTGTAATATTACATGTTTTATACCCATCCTTGTGTACTCTCAAGAAACTCCTCTCTTGCCCCACATTTACTTTGGTTCCACACATTTAACGTCCATTTTCCCTTCCACCTTGGTGCCCACAGTGACAGCCAACCTCCGTTTCCTGAGGAGCCACTTCCAGAGATAGATGGAATAGTGTTCAGGGCCTAACTTGCTCATCTGCCACAATGCCCTGGGAGCCACCCTTTCTCTCGAGGGATACAGTTCCCTCTATTTGATGGCATTAGTCCTCCCCAGGATGTGGGTCCACCCCCACTCTCACTACTTGGGATTCCACACCATGGTGTCACCCACTCTGGCAGAATGAGCATTTAGACATTCCCCAGGAGCCCGTCCTGCATCAGACCCTCCCCTCCGAGCATTCTAAACAGTAACCCTCTTTATTATATTTTGATATGATTTTCTCGGCATTTTACTCTCCACCACCTCCTGACCCTCTCCTGTGTTCGTATGCTACCCCTCCCTCCCCCCACTTTTGGGCAACGTTACCCATCTGTCCCTCCCCAGCCACCCTCAAACCCGTAAAGCCCCAACCAAAGGCAACCCCTTGCCCCCCTTTTATCTCTTCTTTGTGTTCATACTTACCACCATCTCGTCTTAAATTCCACCCCTGCAGACATCGGCTCATATCCTTCCTCCACCCTCCGATTTCCTGTAAGCCTATCGTTCAGTCTCTTGCTATCTAGGGCAGCTTGTTTATTTCATATCATTGAGGTCATATAGTATTTGTCCTTCAATGTCTGGGTTGCTTCACTCAACATAAGGTTCTCAAGATTCATCCATGTTATCACATGTGTTTGTAGTGTGTTTGTTCTTACAGCCGAGTAGTATTCCATTGTGTGTATATACCACATTTTATTGATCCACTCATCTGTTGGTGGGCATTTGGGTTGATTCCAACTTTTGGCAATAGTGAACAATGCTGCTATGAACATTGGTGTACATATATTAGTTTGTGTCCTTGTTTTCAGTTCTGCTGGGTATATACCCAGCAGTGGTATTGCTGGGTCATATGGCAAATCTATGGCTAGTTTTTTGAGAAACCGCCATACTGTCCTCCAGAATGGTTGGATCCTTCTGCATTCCCACCAGCAGTGGATGAGTGTTCCCCTTCCTTCACATCCTCTCCAGCACTTGTATTCTTCTGTTTTTTTCATAGCTGTCAATCTTATGGGTGTAAGATGGTATCTCATTGTAGTTTTGATTTGCATTTCCCTGATAGCTAGAGATTTGGAACATTTTTTCATGTGCTTTCTTGCCATTTGTATTTCTTCTTTGGAGACGTGTCTGTTTAAGTCTTTTTCCCATTTTTTAAATGGGTTGTTTATCTTTTTATTTTCAATATATAGGAGTTCTTTATATATGCAAGTTATAAGTTTCTTATCAGATATATGATTGCCAAATATTTTCTCCCACTGTGTGGGCTCCCTTTTTACTTTCTTGACAAACTCCTTTGAGGTGCAGAAGGCTTTAATTTTGAGGAAGTCCCATTTATCTATTAGTTCTTTTGCTGCTCGTGCTTTTGGTGAGATATTCATAAATCCATTTCCTATTACAAGGTCCTGTAGATGTTTCCCTACACTGCTTTCTAAGGTTTTTATGGTCTTGGCTCTTATATTTAGGTCTTTGATCCATCTTGAGTTGATCTTTGTATAAGGTGTGAGATGGTAATCCTCTTTCATTCTTCTACATATGGCTATCCAGTTCTCCAGACACCATTTGTTGAATAGGCCACTCTCTCCCAATTGAGAGGGTTTGGTGGCTTTATTGAATATTATGTGGCTGTATATGTGAGGTTTTATATCAGAGCTTTCAATTCAATTCCATTGGTCTATGTGTCTCTCCTTATGCCAATACCATGCTGTTTTCACGACCGTAGCTTTATAGTATGTTTTGAAGTCAGGTAGTGTGATTCCTCCAATTTCGTTTTTCTTTTTCAGTATGTCTTTGGCTATTTGGGGTCTCTTTCCTTTCAATATAAATTTCATAGTTAGTTTTTCTAGTTCCTTAAAGAAGGCTGCATTGATTTTTATTGGGATTGCATTGAATGGGTATATCAGTTTTGGTAGGATAGACATCTTAATAATGTTCAGTCTTCCTATCCATGAACAAGGAATAGTCTTCCATTTATTTAGGTCTTCTTTGATTTCCTTGAACAATCTTGTATAGTTCTCGTTGTATAAGTTATTTACCTCTTTAGTTAAATTTATTCCTAAGTATTTGATTTTTTTATTTACTATTGTGAATGGTATTTGTTTCTTGATTTCCTCCTGATCTTGCTCATTATTGGTGTACAGAAATGCTACTGATTTTTGCGCATTGATCTTATACCCTGCAACTTTACTAAACTCATTTATGAGTTCTAGAATCTTCATTGTAGATCTCTCAGGGTTTTCTATGTATAGGATCATGTCATCTGCAAATAATGAAATTTTGACTTCTTCCTTTCCAATTTGAATGCCTTTTATTTCTGGTTCTTGCCTCAGTGCTCGTGCAAGTACTTCTAAGGCAATGTTAAACAGGAGCGGAGACAGTGGGCATCCTTGTATTGTTCCTGAGTTTAGAGGGAAGGAGTCTAGGATTTCTCCATTGTAAACAATATTGGCTTTAGGTTTTTCATATATACTCTTTATCATGTTCAAAAAATGTCCTTGTATTCCAATCGTTTGGAGGGTTTTTATCAAGAAAGGGTGCTGTATTTTGTCAAATGCTTTTTCTGCATCGATAGATATAATCATGTGATTTTTTTTCCTTCAATCTGTTTATATGGTGTATTACATTGATTGATTTTCTTATGTTGAACCATCCTTGCATACCTGGGATGAATCCCACTTGGTCGTGGTGTATAATACGTTTAATGTGTTGTTGAATACGATTAGCAAGTATTTTGTTAAGTATTTTTGCATCTAGGTTCATTAGAGAAATTGGTCTGTAATTTTCCTTTCTTGTGATGTCTTTGTTTGGCTTTGGTACTAGGGTAATGTTGGCATCATAGAAGGAGTTGGGTAATGTTCTTTCTGTTTCGATGTTTTGGAATAGTTTCAGCAGGATTGGTGTCAGTTCTTTCCGGAATGTTTTGTAGAATTCACCTGTGAAGCCATCTGGCCCTGGGCTCTTCTTAGTTGGGAGATTTTTGATAACTGATTCTATCTCTCTGCTTGTGATTGGTTTGTTAAAGATCATCAATTTCTTCTTTCGTCAATATGGGCTGCTTATGTGTTTCTAGGAATTTGTCCACTTCCTCTAGATTGTCATTTTTGTTGGAATATAGTTTTTCAAAATATCCTCTTATGATAGTCTTTATTTCTGTGGGGTCGGTGGTGATATCGCCTTTCTCATTTCTTATTTTGTGTATTTGCATCTTCTCTCTTTTTTTCTTTGTTAGTGTTGCTAAAGGTTTGTCAATTTTGTTAATCTTCTCAAAAAACCAGCTCTTGGTCTTGTTTATCTGTTCAAGTGCTTTCTTATTTTCTATTTCATTTAGTTCTGCTCTTATCTTTGTTATTTCCTTCCTTCTTCTTCCTGTTGGGTTACTTTGTTGTTGTTTTTCTAATTCCTTCAAATGTGCAGTTAGTTCTTCAATTTTTGCTCTTTCTTCTTTTTTGATATGTGAATTTATGGCTATAAACTTCCCTCTCAGTACTGCTTTTGCTGCATCCCATAAATTTTGGTATGTTGTGTTATCATTATCATTTGCTTCAAGGTAGTCATTGATTTCTTTTGAGATTTCCTCTTTGACCCACTGTTTTTCTAAGAGTGTGCTGTTTAATTTCCAAATCGTGGTGTGAAATCTGGGCTTCTGTCCCTTGCAAATCTCCAGCTTGACTCCACTGTGGTCAGAAATAATGTTTTGTATGATTTCAATCTTTCTGAATTCGTTCAGCCTTTCTTTGTGGCCTAGCATATGATCTATCTTGGAGAATGATCCATGTGCGCTTGAGAAAAATGTATATCCTGCTGTGTTTGGGTGTAGCAATCTATATATGTCTATTAGATCGAGCTCCTCTAATATACTATTCAGATGTTTTGTTTCTTTGGTGATTCTCATTTGAGATGTTCTGTCCAGAGTTGATAGTGGTGTATTAAAATCCCCAACTATAATTGTAGATGTATCTATTCTTTCACTTAGTTTTTCCAGCGTTTGCCTGACGTATTTAGAGGCACCCTTGTTAGGGGCATAGATATTTATGATTGTTCGATCTTCTTGACAGATTTTCCCTTTCACTAAAATGTAGTATCCTTCTTTGTCTCTCACAATTGTTTCACATTTAAAGTCTATTTTGTCTGATATTAATATAGCTACTCCTGCCTTTTTTTGGTTATTGTTAGCTTGTATGATTGTTTTCCAGCCATTCACTTTCAATCTCCATGGTCTCTGGGTCTAAGATGTGTCTCTTGTAGACAGCATATGGATGGGTCATATTTCCTTATCCAATGTCCCAGTCTGAATCTTTTGATAGGTGAGTTTAATCCGTTGACATTCAGCGTTATTACTATCAAGGAATTATTTGTGTTAGCCATATTTTGATTGGATTTGTGTTTGTCATATTTTGTTTGTTTATTTTTTTTTGTCTTTTTTGTTGTTGTTGTTGGTCTTATACTCTCCTCCAACTTTGCCTTTCCTGTTTTTTCCTTTCTTCCTGCAGAACTCCCTTTAGAATTTCTTGAAGGGGAGGTTTCTTGTTGGTATACTCTTTCAGTTTCTGTTTGTCTGTGAATATTTTGAACTCTCCATCATGTTTGAATGCTAGTTTAGCAGGATAGAGTATTCTTGGTTGGAAGTTTTTTTCCTTTAGTACCTTGACTATATCATACCACTGTCTTCTTGCTTCCATGGTTTCAGAAGAGAAATCAGCACTTAATCTAATTGAGCTTCCCTTGTATGTGATGGTTTTCTTTTCTCTTGCTGCTTTTAGGATTTTCTCTTTGTCTTGAGCCTTGGATAATTTGATAAGTATATGTCTTGGGGTGGGCCTGTTGGGGTTTATGACTTGTGGAGTGCGCTGTGCTTCTTGGATATGTACCTCTGTCTCTTTCAGTAGATTTGGGAAGTTTTCAGCCATTATTTCCTGCAACACTCCTTCTGACCCCTTTCCCTTCTCTTCACCTTCTGGAATGCCTATAATACGTATGTTTGAGCGTTTTGCATTGTCATTCAGGTCCCTAAATCCTAATTGGATTTTTTCTATCTTCTTATTGACCCCTTCTACTATCTGTTTGATTTCTGATGTACTGTCTTCCACATCACTAATTCTCTGCTCTGTCTCTTCTAGTCTGCTGATATTTGCTGCAAGTGTATTTTTGATTTCTTGAACTGTGGTGTTCATTCCCATCATATCTGTTATGTTTTTACGTATGTCTGCAATTTCCCCTCCAAGTGATGTCTTCATGTTGTTAACCTCTTTCATTACTGCATCAAATTTGTCGGTGATAAATGTTCTGAGTTCTTTCATTGCTTGTGCCAAGTTTTGCTCCCCTTCGTGATTATTGGTTTGTTGATTGGATTCAGTCATGTTTTCCTGATTATTGGTTTGGTTTGTAGATTTTTGTTGCTTTCTGGTCATCTCTTTATTTTGACGAATTTAATCAGTTCCTTAGCTTCTTTGTCTGCTTTTGGAGGTTAATTAGTTGTTATTTTTGCATAGGTGTTATATCTTCTCTTTGTCACTTTTTTCTTCTTATTCTAGTTACTTGTTGTTGGTTAAGTTCACTTTAGAGGAAAGTATTAGTGTTGGGGAAAGGCAATTGTGTAAGCAAGGGAAAAGTGTAAAGTAGTTTTGGTAATGTATGTTAACAAGGCAAGAATATGAGATCTGGGAGGATGGAGGTTAGATTCATGTAGATTGTATAGAGTTATAGCTGTAGGTAGAGTACCTTTTATGAAGTAGATGACTGAATATGGGCGGAATATGGTATGAACTACAAAGCTATTGTTTTCATGAGAGAGGGAAAAAGAAAAGAAAGGTAATAGTTTCAAGAGTGGATAACAGACAGAAAACAGAACAAAGGTATTAGAAATTAAGAGTTAGACACTTTGTGGATCAAAGAACGGGAGGTGGGGGGTGGAATATAGGAGAGACAGTAGATGATAGTGGATATCAAGATGCAGGGGAAGGGGGATAGTGTAGGTAGCCTAAATCAGTTCACACAGAAATGAGGCAGTGGAGGATGGGAAAACCCAGCAAATGTGAGGTGTTCCCTGTAGCACCTATTGTGTACTTGAATTAAAATAAAATAAATGGAAAATGAGGGACAAGAGGGAAAGAGAAAACCGAGAAAAAAAAAGAAACTAATTATAATAAAGAAAAAAAGAAAGACAAGAAGAAAGGAAGAAAGAAACAGAGGATAGGCAAACGGTGGGGAACAGATAGGGGGAAGAGAGATGCAGGTATACACGTGTCACAATTGCAACACTATCTAAAACAACAACCAAAAAAACCCCTAAATAACTGTCTAAAAAAAAAACGACTTTGGGGGACACGCTAGGAGAAAAGACTAGGGGATAATGCAATATTAGCAATCAGGGCGTCAAAAAGAGTAAAAAATAAGATAAAGTGAAAATAAAAACAAAACAATATGAACCAATAAAGATAAAACGCAAACGTTAAGGTCCAGGGCACTCATGGACCCCAGGTAGACCCCAGGGCATGATGGATTCAGGGGTGGAAAGTCTGAGACACTGAAGACTCAGGAGGTGTGAGTCTAGGGTGTGGACCGCCAGAGTCCAGGGGACCCAGACCTGGCAACCTCAAATCTGGTCCACAGAAAGCTTAGGAGCCCCGCAGTGCAACACAGCCCTCAGGGATCCCCGTAGCTGGGTGCCAGCCCCATGGGGGAAGCCAGATCCGCGAATTCTATATTGAATGTCTGATCCCTGAAATTCACCTACTCCTCAGGGTTTCAGCCTTTGGACCGCTCCCTCCCTGTGCTCCCACGCAACGGCCACTTGAGGGCGCCTCTACACCACAGCCAGTTCAATGACCCAGATCCCAAGCCCCGCTGGGTGGGGTGGGCTTCAGCTGGAAACTCCGAAAACAGACTCTAAGATCCAAAATCCCAAACTTCGCAAAATATTCCCCAATCAGCTTCCAGACGTGTCCTCCTCCCTCACTGCACCCTACAACAGTCTCCCAATTGTGTCCCCTTATTGCACAAAATCCAATTCCATTGCAGATCGGCAGTCAGA
This sequence comes from Dasypus novemcinctus, assembly GCF_030445035.2. Classification (NCBI taxonomy): domain Eukaryota; kingdom Metazoa; phylum Chordata; class Mammalia; order Cingulata; family Dasypodidae; genus Dasypus; species Dasypus novemcinctus. The sequence continues at coordinate 20,388,019 of NC_092216.1, forward strand.
CCTGTGGGGATGGGGCTCCAGGCGGAAGCGCTACCCCCCCGTCCGTCGACCAAAACGTCCCCCGCTTCACAACAAAGCACCGTCTGTCTCCCCAAATCGATCTGCAAAGGAGTCTTGTCCCAACAATCCCTCACCAGCCAGCCCAGTATCCGCGAATTTGTCAGCACCGCAAAGCCTCCAGAAAAAGGAAAAACAAAAAAAAACAAAAACCCTGGCCGCCGCGGCTCCGGAGCTTCAGGAGCGCCCGCTACCGCGGCTCCGCCCACCCAAGGAGGGAACTTCCCGAGCCCAGCTGGGACCTCCGTTTATATATTATAGACGTATCCTCTCTGTTACCTTCCCACCGAATTGACGTCCAGACACCTTCCAACCAGCAAAAATCCCCGAAACAGCGCGGTCCCAAAGAGCCTTCAACGCTGCCCAGCTGCCCCCTGCAGAGACATTACCAGGCAAGCTCACACAGCCACCATCTTGCCTCTCTGATCCATGGCACATTCTTAGTCAGTGTTCCAGAGAAGAATTAAAATAGAAAACAGTAAATAGCTTCTAACAAATGAAAAGGATAAAGCATCATGCAAATCTTATGTGAGCCAACAAAGGTATGACTAAAAGGGAAATTTATAGCCATAAGTACATACATTAAAAAAGAAAAATAAAATTGTAGAGACCTAACTGCACACCTGGATGAACTAGAAAAAAGTAAAGTAAACTCAAACTATGCATGCAGAAAGAGAGAAATGAAAAAAAAAAAAAACGTGTAGAATACAAATAAATGCAATTGAGAATAAAAAATAAGACTTCAAGGAAGAAAACTACATCATGTATCATTGTACATTTATTAGATTGGCTGCTATTTAAAAAACTATAAAACTACAAGTGTTGGAGAAGATATGGAGGAAAAGTGACACTCATCCACATCTGGTGGGAATATAGAATGGTGCAGCCACTGTGTAAGACAGTTTGCTGGTTCCTCAAGAAGGTAAATAAAGAACTGCTATATGATTTGGGAATCCTATTCTGAGGGACATACCCAGATAAATGAACATGAACAAATATGTGTACAACCATGTTCATAGCAGTATTATTCACTGTTGCCAAAAGTTGAAAGCAACCCAAATATCCATCAATAGATGAAAGGATAAGCAAACAGTGGTATAAAAGACTATAGAATATTAGTCAGTTGTAAGAAGGAATGCTAAAACATGGATGAATTGTTAAGTCCCAAAGCTGGGCCTTTGAGGATAACCAGATATATATATATATCTGCATCCTATATTTAAAAAACACCAAAACCTTTAACCTGAGAGCTAGGCAGAGCTTACAAATATTATGTCTGCAGACAGGAGCCAAGATTTGTCTAAAGTGACTCAGTGTCACTGTTCCCCTGTGGCCGTTAGCTAGACGGCTTTCGCCTAGGTGAGACGAACTTCTCGAATGGGTTGTGAGTGATGGCAGGGCCCTGGTATCACACAGCCAGATTAAACACACAGTAACCACCCCGGAGACGCAGGCTTGTGGTGCAGGTCTGGTTTATTGGGGAAGTGGTACAGCTTATATAGGCAGGGGTGGGGGCTTGAGGTGATGCTTCAGTTATAGATAGGCTATGGGGATTGGGGTAATATGAAGCAGCTACTTGATGGGATGAGGTAGTTTTGAAGTTGGAGCATGTGGGCTTCTCTGGCAGGAAGCTGGCTAGGAAGAAGGGAGGTGCCTTTTATGATAGCCATTGTGTATGCTTAGCGACCATTCTGGCTACATGTTTGCCAGCAAGCTCACCAACAATACCTCCATTTTTGTTTTATTTCAAGACTGCAATAACTGTGCCTGTCTTAGGGTGTTCTCCCTTGAGAATCTTACCCATCTTTGGCTACCAGTTATGAATCATTTATGCCATGCAGTTGCACCTGTCTTAGGTTGCCTCCCTTTGGAGGTCTTACCCATCTCTGGCTATCAATTGAGCTTTGTGGCTGGAGGAAAGGTGGCTGTGTGCTACCTACATGGCTACACAGCAGTGGTGGCTTCAGGTTCTTGTGTTTCTTCTTGCATGAGCAGTTGGTACTGACGAAGCTGAAGTGAATAAATGGTGAAGGCTGAAATGTTTTCTATTCTTCTCTGTAGCCACTTAATGAGATAAGGAGCTATAGACACAACACAAATGATTAGCATTAAAGGACTAATAAGTGGTGTAGCCACTGTACGAGGGGGGAGGAGAGCCAATTCATGAATGGGGGACTGAATGATTGAGTTTTAGTTAAATTTTTACGCAGGTCTTTTAATATTTGGATATTTTGTTCCACTATACCGGAGCTATTAATGTAGAAACAGCATTCTTCTTGGAGGAATAAGCACATTCCTCCTTTTTTGGCTGTGAGTAAGTCGAGGGCCCTGCAATTTTGGAGGGTTACACTGGCTAGGGAGGTGAGTTGCTCTTAAAGAGCTTGAAGGGAGGCAGTTGTCAAATCAAGGGCTATTTGTACTGATTCTTTAAAATTACCGTTGATGATAACAGTGTGTGCTAAGGTGCCACCGGCAAGTCCAACAGCTGCAAGGGAGGAGGTAAGGCTGGCTCCTACCAGAAGTGGAAGGAAGGCAGCTCACTTGCTATGGAAAAAAGAGAGCACCTGGGAAGCTTCAGACTCTGTATATAGTATAAACTGTGGGACAATGACTACAGGAATACAGGGACCAAGAGTGGTGGAATTAATCAAGGGTGTGATTGTTTGATTGCACCAAAAAAAAGAGGCCTCTTGGGAGCTGGATGGTACCTGTAAAGGAAACATTTGTTGTGCAGGTGGGAGAGAAGGAGGTATGGCTGGTTTGGAAGCAGGTGATATTTTCAGGGCTGCTCCAAAGGGGGATATGTGTAAGGGGGGAAGAGAGGTTGCCGGGTGTTGCTGAGGAATAGCCGGAATAGTTGGAGATAGAAACAGGGACAGCCTCTAGTAGGGGATGCTGGAGGGAGGTGCACAGGAAGCAATGAGAAATATTAGCAATTCCAGATTGATTAAGGAAAGAGATGGTATTATTGAGAATTGTGAGCCAAGAAGGGGGATTATATACTAGCAGTTGCTCGTTTAATTGCTTTTTTGCTGTTTTTATATTTACGAGCACGTTGGATATACTGATTGGAGATGAGGACTGGTTGTAGAGACTATAGCGGCGGGAAACCGTTATGGATCTGGTAGGCCAAGTGTCACCCCCGTGAGCATATAGCTTGCCGGTGATTCCAGTAGCCCATCTGTCATTCCAGGGGACTTTTATATGGAGGTAATAACCAGATTTATTGGCAAAGAAGAAGCTTGGGAAGGACGACTGCCATGGCCAGTTAATGACACAGCTCCAATAGGGGCAGCCTCCATAATAAGGGCCTTGGTAATAGGTGTTGGTACAGTATGCTTCGGTTTGGGTGTGAGGGAAGCAGGCGTAAGGTTTACGGCTACTTTGTTGGTATGATTTAGGTGTTTCGGTGAGTTTGATAGTAAGAGGTGTTTGACATCTCTGAGGTGAACAGCGGCCTGTGCCAAGGGGGCGCGATGTGGTGCTTGAGCAAGAGGTTATAGTTTCTTTTACTGTGAACGTCCAGAGATAAAGGGCTTGTCCATTGACTGAGATAATGAGTGAGATAATTAGAGAAGGAGTGAGTATGTATAAGAGGCAGCACATGATGGGTGGGTTATACACAGCAGGCGATAGCGAGAAGAAGGCAAATATACGTTACAAAGAAAGTGAGGAGGAAGGATTTGTGCAGCATTGTCCAGTCACTCGGAGAGCCAGCGAATAACAGGAGGGCTCCAACAAGGGTGACAAAGCTACATAGAAGGGTTCCAGGGAGGCTACACAGCTGCATTGGTTTTGGTGGCAGGTTTTACGAGACAGCTTGGGATCCACAAAGGCTGGTCGGTGTTTTCTGGAAAGATACAAGCAAATCCTCCTCCTTGTGTTAGTAGAGGGTGGGGGCCTTTCCATATGTTAGTGAGGGGGTCTTTCCACATAACAAGGGGGACCGGCGTGGGGGCTAGTCTTAGGCCTCCCCAATGCCGGATTGCTGGAGTAGTATGATTTTTGTCAAAGGTAAGGAAGTTGATAGTGACTAGGGCTCTGTTGAGCAAATCTTGGGGGGTTGCTGTAGGGAACTCCCCTGAAAGTTTCTTCATTGTATTTTTGAGGAGCGCATTAGATCTCTCAACTAGGGCCTGTCCTTGAGGGTTATAAGGGATTCCTGTTTTGTGTTGAATATTCCAGTCATGGCAAAATTGTTTAAAAGTTTTGGACTGAAAGCAGGGTCCATTATCTGTTTTTATAGTCCAAGGGATACCCATTTGATTAAAGGCTTGAAGGCAGGCTGTTATAACATTTTTTGCTTTTTCTCCAGATAAAGCAGTGGTGAAGAAAACTTTGGAGAATGTGTCTACTAGCACGTGTACAAATTTATAGTGGCCAAATGAGGGGACATGTGTGATGTCCATTTGCCACAGTGCATTTGGATGGAGGCCCTGTGGATTAACTCCTTGGGGCTGTAAGGGGCCTATAGGAAGGAAAGGTGCACAGTGTTTGCACTCATGTGTGAGGTGCTTACACTGGGCTTGAGTGATGTCGGGAAAAAGGTGATGGAGGGAGTTAGCTGACATGTGGAATTTTGCATGTAGGAGCCTGGCTTAATCTAAGGAGGTAGAGAGTATGGAAACAGTGAGAGAGGAGTCAGCAAGGTTGTTTCCTTCACTAGTGCTCCAGGTAATCCAGTATGTAAATGGATATGCTGGATATACCAAGGAACTGTACAATTTTTGAGGAGGGGTTGTAGCACTAAAAGGGTGCTATCAATTAACAAACTGGGCTTAATCTTTAGGGTTGCATAGGGCAGTATTCGAATGGCATTGGCGGCATAGGCACTGTCAGAAAAGATGTTGATAGGGGTGGACTGATTTTGTATAAAGGCTTGCAGGAGAGCTAAGAGCTCCCTGGCTTGCACTGATGCAGCATGTGGAAACACTTGGATAGAATTAGGAGAGGGGGGATTTTTTGTTACAATAGAAAAGTGAGTTTTATTAGCATCTGTAAATATGGTAGGGGCGTGAGGTAATGGAGAGGTGAATGGGAACCCATGAGAGGAGAGGACAAAGGGGAGGAGAGTTATGGCAGTAAGGAGTTTGTCTTTTGGATTATGGTGGCTGATTTGCCCAGTAAAGTTAGCTAGGAGAATTTGCATGTTGAGACTTGTTTGAGCCAGGGTTTGTAATTGTTCAGTAGTAATGGGGAGGATTATTGTATCTGGTTCTATTACATAGAGGAGAATGGCTGTTTTTCTAAGTTTTTGTCCTATTATGCAAAGGCTTTCTACATGAGAAGTGATTCATTCTAATTGACTTATGGCAAGGTGTACCCAGAACAAGGGCACCTGTTGATAAAGGACACCCGTGGGTGTACCTGGAGTATTGAGCACAATGGCTAAGAGCGGAGGGGAGGGCTGAAATCTAGTCACGCTAATATTAGCCAGTTTAGCATTAATGAGTTGTAGGGCTTGGCGGGCTTCTGGGGTGACTGTTCACTGGCTAGAATGGTGGCGTCTCCTTCGACGAGGGAGAATAAGGGTTTAAGTTCTTGTGTAGTCACACTTAGATGGGGGTGCAGCCGATTGATATCCCCACAAAGCTGCTGTAATTGAGAGAGAGAGCAGGAGGAAGGTAATTGTAACTTAGGGGTGGCAGGTCGTAAATGACTGGTGATGGTGTACCCCAAAAAGGTAAATGGGGGCACAGTTTGTATTTTTTTCAGGTGTGATTTTGAGGCCTAGTTGGTTGAAATTATTTAACAGGGAGTGGAGACAGGCTTGGAGCATGTTAAGGTCTGGATGTGCTAGAAGGACATCATCCATATAGTGAATTATTTGGCAGTATGGAAGGAGTGGAGAGGTTGCTTGACTCACAAACATTTGACAAATAGCTGGGCTATTTTTCATTCCTTGAGGAAGGACTTTCCACTGATACCATAACTGCAGGTATGCATTGTTAGGAATGGGCAGTGAAAAGGCAAAAAAGGGGTGGTCTGCCTCATGGAGCAGAATGGAAAAGAAACAGTCTTTGATATCGACTGTGATTATATGAAAGCCATGAGTAATGGCAGAAGGGTGTAGAAGGCCAGGCTGAGGGGAACCAATTTTTTGGAGATGAGCATTAACTTGGCGGAAGTCTTGAAGGAGCCGCCAGGTATTGGAAGTTTTCTTTTGAATTACAAATACAGGGGAGTTATGTGGGCTTACAGAAGGTTCAAGATGACCTGCAAGTATTTGTTCTTTAACTAGCCGGAGCAGGGGAGGAGTTTCTGGCGAGGCAACGGCCACTGATCCATCCAAATTGGGTTTATGGTGCTCCAATTAAGCTTAGCAGGAGCAGGATAGGGAATATGAAAGGTAGGGGGCAGATCAGTGGCCTTTAGAATTGGGGGGGCATTTGGGTAGTGAGGATTGCCCCACTGACGGGGGGAGGATGTCACATCCCCAGAGGGAGTGAGCCAAGTTAGGGATGACTAAGGGGCAGAAAGTACCGCTTTTACCATCAGGGTCAGTCCACGAGAGGGGAGTGCTGACGTGCTGGGATTGCTGAAGCCCAGCAACGCCCTGTACTAGGGGGCCAGACTGCAAGGTCCAGGAAGGCTGGACATCCTGCGGGCGCAGAACAGAAATATCGGCGCCGGTATCAACTTGCCCTTTTATAGGATGTCCTTGGACTGTAAGTGTAAGGAAGGCTTTATGCGCAGTAATGGGTATGGCCCAGTGCACAGAGGGATGAGGGGTGGTTATGGTGCAGGCTTGAGGAGACTTTGACTCAGGAGAGGCAGGCGAAGGGGGCTCAGCAGTGGTAGAAGTGGTTTCAGAATTATCACCATATAGCACTGCTTGCTCAAGATCGTCTAATCGTTGGTTGAGCTGGTCAAGCCAATGTTTGGTGGCATCAAAGGGGAGAGGGGGTTGTGGGGGGTCAGATTTGTTAATGAGATGTTTTTCAACTGCGGCTATCTGGTCTTCTAGCAGTTGGAGATTCGAAGGGGTGGCAAGCTGAGGGCGGGTAGTTGAAGAAGCTGTGGCGCTAACATAGGGGAAGTCCTCTCTTACTGGCGGGGCTGAGAGGCACCCTGCAGAAAGCTTAAAGGTGGGAGAGGATTACCCATGATATCAGTTTTGGAGTGGCAATCTTTCTTCCAGTGCAGGCCTTTAAGGCACCTGGGGCAAATGGCAGGAGGAGGTCTGGGGAGGTGAGAGGGGGAGGAGAGGGAGCCCGATTGGCATAAGGGGGAGGAAGGGGGGCTTGATTTTGTGGGCACTCTCGAGCAAAATGCCCTGGTTGTCTGCATTTAAAACAGAGCCTTTGCAGCTGCTGCAGATGTTGTGCGACAGCAGCAGATAAAACGGTGGGGGAGGGTGAAGCCTCAAGGCCTGAGCGATACTGCCAATGTCTCTACAAGCAAGAACCCAATCGGTAGGTGTTTTATTATGGATAGGAGTGATAGCCTGTTTACAGGCGGTATTCGCGCCTTCCCACAATAGTTCTTCAAGTAAAGCTTCAGCTGCAGTTGAGTGAGAAAGTTTACCATAAACAGCCTCTTTAACACGACTGTAAAAGGCAGAAAAGGACTCATTGGGTTCCTGAATAAGCTTAGCAAGTTGCACGGGCTTGCCATTTGGGTTGATTTTATGGAAGGCGGCCTTAGCGAGAGCGGCACATTGATCTGAGTAAGGAGCAGGAAGGCCTGCCTGAATCTGGGGGAGAGTAAACTGTCCTTCACCTTTGAGCGCGTCAGGCGGAATATGAGGGAGGTTGTTAGAGAGGTTTTGGGAGCCTTGCTGGCGATCCCCAGCATCATAAAGGGCTAACCACGTGACATAATCAGTAGGGGTAAGTATAGTGCAAGCGAGAATTTTCCAGTCGCTAGCAGTATTGTGGGCTAGTGAAATATTTTCAAGGAGCATTTGAGCATAGGGGCTATTGAGACCATCTTCTTGAACAGCTTTACGAAGGTTAAAAACAGTTTTATAGTCCCAAGGCTGCCAATATGCAGGAATATTGTCGTTAGTAGAGTATTGTACAGGAAGAAGGGTGGGGGGGACAGGGTGGAAGGCAGTAAGGGGAAGTACTAAGATTAGACAGAACCAGAGGGGGGAGGAAGGGTTTCCAGAAGAGAAGGGAGGGGGAGTGGTATTTTGTGGGGTAAGCAGAGAGGGGGGTTGGAAGGGAGGGGCAAAGGGCTCTATGGGGGCAGTAGCGGAGGAGGATGGGGGGCAGGGGGCGGCACAACAACAAAGGAAGTGGCGGCCGGAGGCAGGGGGAGGGGACGGCGGCGCCTGCTCTTCTGCGCTCCGGTCCGGGAATTTCTGTGGCGCCGGGCTGGGCAGCGAGGAGGAAGCGGCAAGGGAAGGATTAGAGGTAGGGGAGGGGGGAGGTGCTGGGAGAACGGGATATAGGGACTGGGGCACAGGAGGGGGAGGTCGTGCAGGCTTAGGGGTATGTTGGGGAGGGGAGTCTTGTGGAGAATAATCAGGAAGGGGGGGAAATGGCTGTAGGGTTAGAAAGACAAGCGTGAATAGCTTGGAGCGCGGGCATGAGACCTACGGGAAATACCTTTTGTTCACGAGTCTCGGCTGACTGAACTCTTGAAATTAATTTGGACCATGTGGCGGGGTCCCATAGGAGGGCGGTGGAAAGCCACGGAGTATAGCGAACGATAATGTCCCAGTACTGTGCAAGCTCCTTTTCCGTAATTTTAACACGGCATCTTGCTAAGAGAGCATGCAGTACTCTCGCCTGAGGTGCTTTCTCAGAAGAGGCTAAATTCCCCATTCTGAGCTTCACTTACCTATAGGAAGAGGATCACTTCGGATCCCGCTGGTTGCTGTCCGAACGAGGTGAGGGTGTTCAGGGTCCCTGTTCAGGCGCCAGATGTCGCTGTTCCCCTGGGGCCGTTAGCTAGACGGGTTTCACCTAGGTGAGGCGAACTTCTCGAATGGGTTGTGAGTGACGGCAGGGCCCTGGTATCACACAGCCAGGTTAAACACACAGTAACCACCCCGAGACGCAGGCTCGTGGCACAGGTCTGGTTTATTGGGGAAGTGGTACAGCTTATATAGGCAGGGGTGGGGGCTTGAGGTGACGCGTCAATTATAGATAGGCTAAGGGGATTGGGATAACATGAAGCAGCTACTTGATGGGATGAGGTAGTTTTGAAGTTGGCGCAGCAGGCTTATCTGCCAGGAAGCTGGCTAGGAAGAAGGGAGGTGCCTTTTGTGATAGCCATTGTGTATGCTTAGCGGCCATTCTGGCTACATGTTGTTTGCCAGCAAGCTCACCAACAACTCAGACCTGATTCCCTGTGCTGCTGTTTCACTCTTGCTTAAATACTCAAGTTAATACTTAGCATTGGCTCTGATTATGCATTCGATTTTATGCATATGGATGAACACACATACACATAACTGGTTATACAATTGTATGATTAATATGTCCAGGAAATCACACTTGCACACACATTGCATGATCAAAAATGGGGCAGATAACTCGACCCCTGGGTGGGAGTTTTACTATGTTAATTAAGCAAGTTGAAGTGAGGACAGCAAGGGACTTCTGTGCAGGTCTGGCCAAATGGTTGATACTTCAATGGTTTTCATGCTTCATTGTTTCAACAGAAGGTCTTGACCAGTGAAAGCAGAATTTGACACTGAGTTTTACATCTCATTACCTTCTAAATTGCATACAATTCTTTCCTTTGTACCATGGTAACAGGGAGAGAAACAAGTTATATTCAGGTGTTCAGTCATCCTACATCCATCAGAATCTTCGAGACATTATGTTTAGTGAAATAAGTCAATCAATAAAGGACATATATCATATGATTTCAGTGATATAAACAAAGGATATTGACTAGAATCACAAAGGTAATATGAAATATGAGTTAGCAGGAGATAGACAGTAGAGAATGGTGAGGTGATGCTCAATCTGGGTAGAACCTATGAAGTTGTGAATGGAGTGATTTGGCATTGGATAGGGTAATGGTGGTAGGGATATGAATGGGTTGATGATGCTGGTGTGTGAGTTTCAGTGGGGCTGGGGGTTGGGTTGGGTTACTGATTGAGCAGGTGGGAGGGCTGGAGGAAGGATCAGATGAACTTAGGAGTTTGAGGAGTGGTTAAAAACACAATTGTGGAAGTGTCCTTTCAGCAATTATGGAAGGGAGGGCACCAGTGCAGGGTGTTGGTGAGGAGATGGGTGGAGAAGGGTACATCTAGGCATACCTCTATGGAATCCTTCATTATTTTGCATCATCCTTTCACAGAGGCCATGCTAATCTCTGTATCATTCCAATAGTAGTATAGTTGCTGCTGAAGCTAGCACTGGGGCATACCTCTGTGGAATATGACTGTGTTTATGTGGTCATATGTATTATCTCAGTAGCTAGAGACCCACATAATGGCCAACAAAATCCATATGCCTACCCTTTGGAGTCCTGTTGCAATCTCAAATAGAGGGGCAAGAATCACTAGAGTAAATAGGCAATGTCTAATAAAAGAAAAGAGGCCAATATGCCTATTATAACCCAACTCTTGAAGGGCATGAGTTGGTGTGGCTGCAAGAACAAAGAATGCACTGAGAAGAGAATCAGACATAAGTTTTATTGGGACTTATGAACAGGAGAGCTCATTGGTGGCCAGTCAAGGAATGAATGAAAATAGGGCTCCACAAAGTGATGAGAAAATTAAGGATGATATATAAAGGGTTTCAGAACAGAGTTCCTGCTAGGGTCATGTGAAGCATATAGATGACATGTATGGATGTTTTTGCTATGCTCATAGGAAGACATTTACTGCTTTGTGAAGATCTTATTTTATGATAACATTATACATCCTTTACCCTCTGGGGAGGATTGTTGACCTTTAACTTATGCTTAGGTCACACAGGTGGCTGCGTGCTGAGGACTTGAGGAGGGAGCCTGGACTCCCACAGTTGCACAAAGCTGCCTACATTGACAATAGGACAAAATTCCACAGGTAACTACACATCACGGATTCTGTGTGTTATTCCATTGCCCTTGGACAATGCAACCTAGGGTGATAGACTCAGTTCTTAACCACCCTAAATTATTATATAAGCATATCCTAATAAAGGCCTGGATTTATTCACCAGTTCCCTTAAAAGGGAAAACATATAATCGAGTCTCATTGAAAGAGGGCAGCTATATTTCAGTCTTAAATGAGAAAGTCATGTTCCAAACTTGTCAGTGGGTTGTATTCTGTCATGCCAGCAATGTGTTTCATGCTGTCAATTTGCTGTAGTTATGATCCAAGGAAGGCCAGGAGCATCCTCGACTTACCAAGGAAGATCAAACATTGGTTTGATTGTGGGCATGTGTTACTGCTGAAGCTCACTGTAGGCAAGGGCATAGGGGCAAAAAGAAAAATGTTTACGGGGAACATGAGGGGGAAGAAACATTTCCATTAACAGATAATAAGTAGTCCAGGACTTTCAAACTGGACCTTGTGACCAGGGTCTTTGGTGGACTTTATTTTGACCAGCTGTCTCCCCTGTTTCCTAAATTAACCTGCCTCAATTCCCTCCTCAGAGAGTTCACCCCCTTATTCTTGAGGGGGAACTGAAGGGTAATGGTTATTCTCCTGTAGCTGCTTCCTGCTGATTAGGGGCAGAAGTTCCTTGACTAATGATTTGTGAAACTCTCCATCTATTTTATTGAGTTTGAGGGAAGGTGGGCCTGGCACCATGATTGGAGTAGGATGAAACCCCCACATGACTAATACCATTTTCTGGAAGGAATTGACCCTGGAAAAAATAAACTTATGTTAGAATTTTCAAAATATGTGGTCCTACTAAAAGGATAAATAAAATGGTGATAAGCAGTCCCCAAAGGTAGGGTAGCCATGCATATTGGACCATGGGAATGGGAAAGCCTAGGTGTCTCCAGAGACTACATCTTTCTGAAGCTGATGGACTTGTCCTGTAAGTTTCAAATGCTGCTAGAAAACTGCCACGCTCAGTTCCCAGAGTGGTGGTTATGCTTATGACAGCTAGGAGAGTTAAAAAGAGGCACTACCCTAGATATAAACTCACAAAGACAATATAGGCAAAAACAAGACAAGCATATGGCAGGCAAAATAAGGACAATACTTAAGAAAGGCATTGTTTTATCTTATAGGCACATTCATTAAATCATTAGAAAATGAATTACATTTATAAAGACTATTAACATGTTATATTCCTATAGATATTGTCATACTCATCAGGTATATAGGTACAGTACTTAACACTAATCAATATACTAATAAATGCACAAGTTCCTCTTTGAGCTGATGTTAATAGATCTAAGCTCCAGGTTTGCTTTACCATACATGTTGTCTCTCCATGGGAGTAGACCATAATGCCAATCATTTAGGTCTGTTTAGTTTCTACTCATGTTACCCCAGTAAGTAATACTCCACTTGGTACGTCCTTCACACAGTCAGCATGCTGCAGCACCACTGGCTCTTGGAGGGAGGCTCCAGTGCTTCACCTGTCTGGTTCATAGCACCTTTGGGCATTATGAAACATTACCAGTTTATAGGCAATACCCATAGTAAATCTGGCCACTCAAACTATTGCCAGCTGCCTGAAACAGCAACATACTCTCCATCCACTTCAGGAGCATGCCCAGAGAAGGAAGATCCTTTTATTATTTTAAGGGTTGTAGTGACCAACCTAGCCAATAACTCAAATGGAGAGACACTATTCAGGATACTAGAGGCCGGGGTTTGAATGTGCAAGAGAGTTTGACAAAACTAAAGCTAGCTCTTAATTTTTATAAATTTTCTAAATTCTTCCAATGCAGTTTATAACATTAAATGGACTTAACTATTTTTATTACTTTACTTCTACAACCTTTGCCATGATTATGTTAATAAACAGATATTTTAACTTAGCAGTATAGGAAAAAGTACTTTCTCCATTATTTTATGAAAACCTAAGATTCCCAATGGAATCAAGATTATCTTCCCACTACCACTACTTTAATATGCAGACTGAAGTGGCCTCTGACAAGTTTCACTGTCATGAAGTTACTTTTTATCAATCTAGGTTTCTAATTAATAATGGCTTCCTGGAACAAGTCATTTAAGTATTTCTGTTTAGAAGATATTTTTGCAAACTTCCTGTAACCAATCATAACAATATGGACTATAGTTACTTCATCTCCAGACAAATTTCACCCTTACAAAACACATTCCCTTACTTAATACTACCTTCTACAATGTCTTCAAAACTTTCCATATTATTTCAATCCTTATCTTACATATTTCCACTCTGAATTTTTTCCTTTTCTTTTTAAAAAAAATTTTTGTATTTTTTAAAAGATACATAGTTCACAAAAAGTGTTCCTTTAAAAAATGAGGTTCCCATATACCCATCACCCCAACTGCCCCACTCCTCCCATATCAACAACCTCTTTCATCATTGTGGCACATGCAATAAGCATGCAGTGAGCACATTTTGGAGCTCTGTTGCATCTCATGGATTATAATCTACATTGTAGTTTACACTCTCCCCCTGACCATTCAGTGGGTTATGGTAGGATATATAATGTCCAGCATCTGTCCCTGCAATATCATTTAGAACAACTCCAAGTTCTGAAAATGCTGCCATATCACATCTCTTCTTTCCTCTCCCTACACTCAACAGCTGCAATGGATACTTTTTCCACTCTGATATTATGAAAGCCAGTCATCTAATCTTAGGGAAAAAATGCATTCCCCTTAACAAACTAATCAAATTTTAGTCAGCATTGACCATTAATTTACTTCCACAAATCTTTTACAAAGAAATATATATATGTACATCTTTTCACACATTCTGTTCTATGAAAAAATACCTGTTCATTTCAATTAAAGCAAAACCAATTTTTTAAAAAGAGGTTTGTAAAAATTTCATTAATCAAAATTTACTATTTTAAACATCTTAAAGATTTAACAATATAATGTTAATTTACTTTGTTATTATCCAATGGACAGGCAGATTACACCCAAGCTAAAAAAAGTTGAAACCATTATAGTTTATGCAAGAAATGTTCTTTTCTCTTCCTTCCATCACAGGAAGTTAAACCTCTGTTTTTCTGTAATATAATTCTAAAATTGTGAAGAACCTAAAAGTATACTGGCTACTGGCTACCAAGTTCTGTAATATATTATTGTTTAATTTGTTTTAATCAAAATTTTGAAAAATCTTCCCATAGCTTTCAAGGATTTTTTCTTTACTTACTGAAACTTGGCCATTACATTGTTACTGTCATCACAAATTCTTTTAAAACTTAACAGGGGGCAATAAGAAAATGAAATAATTTTTAAAATAATAAAGCACAATTTTTTAAAATATAAAAAATAATTTAGTTGGGGGATTCCATAATCAGACTATGCAAAACAAGGTTTATTCTGTAATATCCCCTTTGTCCCTATCATTTTAATTTTCTCATCTAGCAGGCAGAATTCTAGGCTAAACTCACATTTCCTCTATTTTCCACATCCACCCCATCCCCTTAGGTTCCTTAACTGGTTTTGTTTTTAAATTTTTAAAATTTAATTGCCTTTTAAAAAATATACATAGATCACAAAAATTATTACATTAAAAATTTAAAAATTTCCCATATATTCTACCCCCCACCTCATGTCCTCCTCCCACATCAACAACCTCTTTCATCATTGTGGCAAATTCATTGCATTTGGTGAATACATTTTGGAGCACTACTGCATCACATGGATTAGAGTTTACACTATCCCCCAGTCCATTCAGTGGGTTATGGCAGGATATATGCTGTTCAGCATCTGTCCCTGAAATATCACTTAGGACAAATCCAAGTACAGAAAATGCTCCCACATGACATTTCTTCTTCCTTCTCCCTGCCCTCAGCAACTACCATGACCACTGTCTGCACATCAGTGATACAGTTTATTCCCTTGCTAGAGCCACAATATTTCTATAGTAGAATATTGTAAGTCCACTCTCATTAGTTAGAAGAACTTGTGAGTAGGATAGCTATAGAAAGATCATGGAAGAATTTCAGTAAACTTTTTAGTTTCCTTCCTTTAAATTGTTTTTTTTTTTATTCAGATTTTATGTGGCTTTTTATCCTGTTTGGCTTCACCAATTTGAGTCTCAGATGTACTCATTTATCAATATAAATGCTTATTTAAAAATTGCCCATATATATAGAGCTCTTTTAGGAATTTTCATTTGTTAATTTAAAATTATTAAAACCAAACAGAAGTGTAAAAATATACACTGAACAAACTGACAAACACAAAAGGAGTTAAGGCACACCAATAGAAACATAAAACTCATTAATTTGACTCATGATTTTCACTCCCTTGATTTGGCTGTCCTCAAGTTCTTCACCATTTCACATCTCTGATTTTATTGCTTTTAAAATCTCCTCTGGAATCTGTGTTGCCTGTACTGTGCAGCACATTCTTGGAAACACTTTTAACCATAACCAGCAAACAGGTATACTTGAGAAGTATAATTGCTGTTAAGCACTAATTTAGCTTTTCAGACATACTTTTAACATTCATATATTCTGGATTACTCTTTAGGGGTATACTTAGACTTTAAGTTCAGGAGTAAAGTGTTGATTCAAAACCGAGAGTTAATTTTAACATTATGATAAAAACTCTGCTCCAAACAAAATATGATTAAAACATAAAACATTGTTAAAATAACATCCC
This sequence comes from Dasypus novemcinctus, assembly GCF_030445035.2. Taxonomy (NCBI): domain Eukaryota; kingdom Metazoa; phylum Chordata; class Mammalia; order Cingulata; family Dasypodidae; genus Dasypus; species Dasypus novemcinctus. The sequence goes on from NC_092216.1 coordinate 20,403,761, forward strand.
ATTAAACTCTTTCAGTTTATACAGTTTTGCAATATACCTGATCAATCAGCACAGGCGATTAGCTAAGGAATCTTTCATCTGTGCCTGTGCTAGTGCTTTTCCCTTTTTACTTTAACTTTCCTTCTAAGTGGTGCACAGAGACCTTTGCCACAAATTCTGCCTCAGTTGCTGTCCACAAGTCTTCTGATAAGGGCTATCTTACAGTAGCCCCCCTTTTCCTTATTTAAGTGCAGCTGCTCTGCTATCTGCTGTAGTACAGCCAGTATACCTGCCATAGTTTTTTGGGTGTCCCCATGTTCTCTTGACAGTCCCTATTCATCCTGAAAGGTAGCCATTCCTCCTCACATGGGTGGTATAGACTAACCTCAGATTTCCCTTATGGATTCTCCTCTCCTTAAGCTGATGCCTATTGCTGCTGGTGATCCTTTGCTTTCCTGAATGACTCACCAATTTTTACTATCCAATTTCTGAAGGCTTTGAGTTTTTGTGGCTTTTAGAGTAAAGAACACACCAGGTACAGAATCAGATGAAAGTTTTAATGGGACTTATGAAGTGGAGAGAATCTTTGATGACAGATGGACTAGGAATGAATGAAGATAGCACTCTGTGAAGAGATGAGAAAATGAGGGGTGATATAATAAGGGGTTTAAAAACAAGGATATTTCATAGGGTATGAGAACATACTTCTTACTTGGGTCACATGAAACATAAACATGGCTTGTGTGTGTGTGTTTTGGAGTTCCAGGTGTTTTCATCTAATTGTCTTTTTAAAAAAACATACATAGATATTAAAAATGTTACATTAAAAAAATATAAGAACTTCCCTTATACCCAACTCCACCCAACGCAACTCTTCCCACATCAACAACCTCTTTCATCTTAATGCCAAATTCATTGAATTTGGTGAGTACATTTTGTATCACTCCTGCACCATATGGATTATAGTTTACATTGTAGTTTAGACTCTCCCCCAGTCCATTCAATGGGTTATGACAGGATATATAATGTTCTGCATCTGTCCCTGCAATATCATTCTCATACCTCTTCTTCCCTCTCTCTGCCCTCAGCATCTCCGATGGCCACTCTTTCCACAGCAATGATACAACTTCTGCCATTGCTAGAGTCACAGTAGTTCTATGGTAGGATACTAGTGAATCCACTCCAATCCATATTTTCTTCCTCCATCCTGTGGACCCAGGGAATGTGATGTCCACTACACCTCAAAATCAAGAGGGGAATTAGATCCCACATGGCTGATGGATGCATTTCTCCTGCTTGCAGTTGTGGGCACTTTCAGTACCCTGATGTGGTAGGTGACATCTTCACCACTCTGTTAGCTGACCTGGTTAAGTGGAACAAACCAGAGAGGAGGTTTTGTAACTCTGCTGAGGCTCAAGTCCCACCTGGCATATGGCCAGTCCAGAGATTCATGTCTCCTGAGTATACACCAACTCGAGCACCAACCACGCTTTCAGTAAAAGTGACAGAAGAGGCATGTTTAGAAAGGTCACATCTGAGTCCAACTCCATCATACTCAAGAGCACAAATTTCAAAGTAGGGCCCACAGGCAAGGCAGTGTACCCCACAGGCAAGGCAGTGTACTGTAGGACCTGAATGTCTCTGTAGCCCTCAGGAGGACCTGTACATGGGGTTATGTCTACTTTGGCTGTCATTGGGATCCTATTGATCCTGATGTAAGAAGGAACGACCCTTCTGATGACCACATGACACATTTTTAAGTCTCTTAGCAATATAAACTCATTTGTTTTTGCCATTCCCCCCTTTTATTCAAGTTGTTTTTCTAGTTGCATCGTCAGCTGGTTATTGGTAGTAATCACTCAGCACCAGGGAAGCTCATCCCCAGGAGTCATGTCTCACACTGGGGAGAAGGTAATGCATTTACATGCTGAGTTTGGCTTAGAGAGTGGCCACATTTAAACAACATGGAGGATTTCAGGAGGTAAATCTCAGGAACCCTCCCAGTCTAGGCCTGGGTGAAGTTTGAACTCATAAGCATAGTCATCACTATCAAGGGCACATCTATGGACCATCCTTCTTCACTGGTCCTTGCCCTTACACTTGGGTGATTGTTGCTCTTTCCTTGGGGAATGTGACAGGGCTCCCCAGCTAGGAACTCAGCAATCCCTCAGTTGTCATTTGGAACTCTATTTACTATGACAATAAATGAATATCCAAACATTTATATATGTTCTATATACATGCCTTGGACAACTCCCTCCCATCCGTGATTCCCCACCAATGACACCCCACCCCACTGCTCATCCCTACCATAGTTGAACCCCTCTGTGATCCTAAACTTCCTAACAAATGGAGTGTAATCTATTGCCAAATTCAAATCATAGGAAAATGAAATTGTAATGATAGGTTTAAAGGTTAGAAATAGAATATTCTATTTCTATAAATAGAATACTAATTCTATAAATAGAATACTAATTTAGGAAAACTAAAAATAAGTAAAGAATAATTTGGGATATTAAAAAATGAAATATATCATAAAATTTTCTTTTTGAGGTTTTCCTTCATCACTGTAATAGGTGCTACTCTGTATGTAGTGGCAGTCATCCATTCCTTCCTCAATTTCCTCAATTTCTACATTATTTTTTAATTTTTAATTTTGTCTTCAAAGAAGTTTTAGGTCACAGTGAAGTCACCTACTGTATTAGTTAGCCAAAAGGCTGCTGCTGCAAAATATCAGAAACTGGTTTGTTTTTATAAAGGGTATTTTTTGGGATAGGAACTTGCAGATACCAGGCCATGAAGCACAAATTACTTTCCTCCCCAAAGTGTATTTGGAGAAAGATGGCTGCTGGTGGCTGTGAGGATTCAGTATTCCTGTGTTCCTCCCTTCCTGGGTCTTGTTTCCCTCTAGGTTCAAGTTTCCTTTCTTCACAGTGTTTGCCTCTTCCTGGGCTTAGTGTTCCTCTCTTCCTTGGGATAGCTTCTCTTTCCTCTGTGAGCTTACTTCCCAGGGCTCCAGTTTAAGGCTTCAGCATCAAATTCCAACATCAAAACCATTCACATAAAAAGTTCCAACTCTGTTCTTTGCCACACCTTTTATCTGTAGGTGGGGACTCAACACTCTAATGGCATGACCCAATAAAAGCCTTAATAACAACTCAATCATGGCCGGGTACAGATCAGATTACAAGCATAATCCAATATTTCTTTTTGGAATTCATCAATTAAATCAAACTGCTACACATATACAATGTATGGAATACTCATATACCCAACATCAAACTGTTTTCTTCCTCCCACAGCAATGATTTTTTTACATGTGGATATTATATTTGCTACAACTGATGTACAGAGTTTGAAACATATCTGCTAATGATGATTCCATTTTGGTTTACAGTATGGTTTATATTTTAGACTAAAATTTTCAAATTTGGGGGTTCATTATTGTTTACATTTTAGACTATACATTTTTGCAATATTTTTGTAAAATTTAACATGGTTTATATCTATCATTGCATGATTTTGTGGAACACTTTCTTTGCTCTCCAGTTACCCCCTCTTCCACCTATTCTATTCCTCTCTCTCCCTCCCCGCAGGGACCACTGTGAAAACAAATCTTCACTGCTTCAAGGACCAGATAATTGCAGCATTCATAGATAATTGCAGCAATGCTGAGGACTTGACACATGGTCCTCCTTCCTAACTGGAAGCCACTAATGCTTTCAAGAGACACCCTTCCCTTTGTTTGAGAATATCAGACCTTCCCAGGATGGGAGTACAACCCCTCTCTTGTCCTTGTATGGCTCTCCACCCAATTAAAGAACACACTATGTCAAGATGAGCACTCACACTCTCCCTATAAGCATGCCCCAGGTGCAGTCTGTGTCAGATGACCCCATCAAACACCTTAAACAAGTAATCCTTCCTTATTATATTTTCTAAAGAGCTTTCTCAATGTTAAAGTTTCACCCACATACCTGACAATCTCTCACACTCACCTGCTCCCCCCAAAACCATGCCCAGTTCCATGGACCATCTGACCCATCCTCCCAACCCTAACCTCCCTCAAGTCTGCAAAGCTCCACCCAATATTATCCCTGTGCACCCTTCTTATCCTTTCCCTGCACAACTACTTAGCTCCATTTTATCATAGATTTCACCCATGTAAGAATCAGCTCATATCCTTCTTCTTCCCCCCAAATGCCTGTAAGCCTGTCCTCCAGTCTCTACCTCTCTGAAACAGTTTGATTTGCTAAATTTATATCAGAGAAGTCATGCAGTATTTGTCCTTCAATACCTGGCTTGCATCATTCAACATAAAGTCCTCAAGATTCACCCATGTTATCCCATGTGTTATTATAGTATTCCTTTTACAGCTGAGTAGTATTCCTTGTAAGTATATACCACATTTTGTTTATCCATTATCTGTTGATGGGCATTTGGGTTGATTCCAACTTTTGGCCATAATGAATAATGCTGCTGTGAACATTGGTGCCTATATCTGTTTGCATCCTTGTTTTCAATTCTTCTGGGTATATAATGAGCAGTGGAATTGCTGGATCTTATGGCAAATCTATAGTTAGCATTTTTTAAGAAGCAACAAACTTCCCTTCAGAATGGCTGGCTCCTGCGACATTCCCACCAGAAGTGGATGAGGGTACTCATTCATCCACATACTCTCCAGCCTTATAGTCTTATGTTGTTTTAGTAACCATCAGTCTAATGGGTGTAATACGGTATCTCATTGTAGTTTTGATTTTCATTTCCCTAATAGTGGTGTTGAGCATCCTTTCATGTGCTTTTTAGCCAATTTCTTCTTCGGAAAAGCATCTGTTCAAATCTCTTGTCCATTTTTCAGTGGGTTGTTTGTCTTTTTATCTTCAAGATAAAAGATTTATTTATGAAGAAGGACAACCACCACACCATGGAGCCTAGAGTGATTACAACTGAAAGTGGGAGGATTGCATCCAGCATCCATGTGGGATCTGAGCCTCCTCTTGACATAGAGGTGCAATGGACACAACCAATCCAATGTCCACATAGAAGAGGTGGCATTGGATTGGGAAAAGTGGACATGGTGGCTGATGGGTATGGGGAAAGGCAGGAAGAGATGAGAGGTGGAGGCGTCTTTGGGACATGGAGCTACCCTGGATGGTGCTTCAGGGGCAATCACCGGACATTGTAAATCCTCACAGGGCCCACTGGATGGAATGGGGGAGAGTATGGGCCATGGTGTGGACCGTTGACCATGGGGTGCAGGGGTGTCCAGAGATGTAATTGCCAAATGCAATGGATGTGTCATGATGATGGGAGGGAGTGTTGCTGGGGGGGGGGGAGAGGTAGGGTGGGGGTGGTAGGGTTCAAGGGGACCTCATATATATATATTTTTAATGTAATATTATTACAAAGTCAATAAAAAAAGATTTTTTTATATATGCTGAATATTAGTCTCCTATCAGATATATGGTTCCCAAATATTTTCTCCCATTGTGCATGCTCTCTTTTTATTTTCTGGATAAACACCTCTGAGGTTTAAAAGGCTTTAATTTTGAGGTGGTCCCATTATTTTTTCTTTTACAGCTCTTACTTTGAGTGTGAACTTCATGAAGTCATTTCCTATTACAAGGTCGAGTAGATGCTTCCTTACCTTGTTTTCCAAGGTCTTTATAGTCTTGGCTCTTATATTTAGATCTTTGATCCTGACTTGATTTTTGTATAAGGTGTGAGGTGGTAATTCTCTTTCATTTCTTTGCATATGGCTATTCACTTCTCCAAGCACCATTTATTGAAGAAGCTATTCTCTCCCTGTTGAGTGGACTTGGTGGTCTTGTCAAATATCAGATGACTGTATATGCAAGGATCTATATAAGAACTCTCAGTTCGGTTCCAATGGTCTGAAGGGATGCCTATCCTTGTACCAATATCATGCTGTTTTGACCACTGTAGCTTTGTAATATATTTTAAAGTCAGGTACTGGGATTCCTCCAATTTCATTTCTCTTTTTCAATATGTCTTTGGCTATTTGAGGCCTATTTCCTTCCCAAATAAATTTCATATTTAATTTTTCTAGTTCATTAAAAATTGCTGCTTTTATTATTGTGATTGGATTAAATCTGTAGAGCAGTTTTGGTAAGATAGACATCTTAATGATATTTAGTCTTCCTATCAATGCATAAGGAATATTCTTCCATTTATTTAGGTGTTCTTTGATTTACTTTAACAGTGTTGTGTTGCTTTCTGTGTATAAGCCTTTTACAAGTTTAGGTAAATATACTCCTAGGTATTTGATTTTAAAATTTTTTATTTGAATTGGTATTTTTTTCTTGATTTCTTCATCAAGTTGCTCATTATTGGTGTACAGAAATGTGACTGATATTTGTGTTTTGATTTTATAATCTGTGACTTTACTGAACTCATAAGTTCTAATAGCTTGGTTGTAGATTTTGCAGGGCCTTTTGTGTAGGATCTTGTCTTCTGCAAATAGTTTAATTTTGAATTCTTCCTTTCCAATTAGGATGCATTTTATATTTGTTATTTTCCTATGGTCTTGAGCAAGTAATTCTAACACAATGTTAAATAATAGGGATGATAGTTGGCACTCCTGTTCTATTTTCTTGTTCCTAAACTTAGAGGAAAGATGTTAGCATTTCAGCATTGCTGATGTGTTAGGTGTGGGTTTTTCATATATACCATGTACTATGTCCAGAAATTTTCCTTCTGTTGCTACCTTTTCCAGTGTTTTTATTAGGAAAAAGATTCTGTATTTTGTCAAATGCCTTTTTGGCATCTATAAATATGATCATGTGATTTTCCCCCCTTGATCTGTTTGTGTGCTGTATTACATTGATTGATTTTTTTTTATGTTGAACCATCCTTGCATACCAGGGATGAAACCCAATGGATATGGTGTATAATTCATTTGAAGTGTTGTTGAACATGATTGGTAAGTATTTTGTTGAGGTTTTCACATCTAGGTTCATTAGAGAGATTGGTTGGCAATTTTCCATTTTTGTGGTGTCTTTGTTTGGTTTTGGCATTAGGGTAATGTTGAATGAGTTAGGCAATGTTCCTTCTATTTTGATTTTTTGAAAGAGTTTAAAAAAGATTGGTGTTAATTATCTTGAATACTTGGTAGAATTCATCACCTGTGAACCCATCTGGTCCAGAACTCTTCTTTTTTGGGAGGTTTTTAATGATCAATTCTACCTCTGTACTTGTGATTTGTTTGCTGAGATCATCAATTTCTTTATAGCTATGATATTCACTCTCTATACAGCTTTTGCTGCATCCCTTAAGTTTTGATATGTTGTGTTATAATTTTCACTGGTTTCAAGGTAGTTACTGATTTCTTTTGAGATTTCATCCTTGCCACACTGTTTGTCTAAGAGTGTGTTGCTTAATTTCCATCATTGTGCCTAATCTGATTCTCTCATCCTTGCGAACTTCCAGCTTCATTCCAGTGTTGTCAGAAAAATTATTTTTTCTGATTTCAATCTATCTGAATTCATTGGGAGTTTCTCTGTGGCCTAGCATGTCATCTATCTTGAAGAATGATCTATGTGCACTTGAGAAGGATACATACCCTGCTGTATCTGGGTGGAATGTTGTGTATATGTCCATTAGGTCCAGATCCTGAAATACATTGTTCCAAGTCTTTGTTTCTTTATTGCTTCTCTGTTGAAATGTTCTGCCCAATGGTGATAATGGTGTAGGCAAGTCCACCAATATAATTGTAGAGGCATTTATTCCTTCACTTAGTTTTTACAGAGTTTGCCGCATATATTTGGAGGTGCCCTCATTAGGAGCTTAAATATTTATGATTACTCTTTCCCCTTGAAAGATACCCCATTTTAGTAAAATGTATTGTCCATCTTTGTCTCTCACAATAGTTTTACCTTTAAAGTCTATGTTATCCAATATTAATATAATTACTCATGTCTTTTTTTAGTTATTGTTTGCATATTTAAGAATGTTTTCCAGCCATTCACGTTCAACCTTCTTGAATCCCAGGGTCTAGGATGGTTTTCTTGTAGACAGCATATAAATGGGTCATATTTCCTTATTCATTCTGCCAATCTCTGTCTCTTGTTAGGTGAGTTTAATCCATTAACATTCAATGTTATGACTCTCAAGGAATCACTTACATTAGCTGTGTTTTCTTTGGATCTCTGTATGTCCTAGGTTGTTTTTATTTCACATTTTGTCTTTTCAGTTCTTACCATCTTCTCCAATGCTGTCTTTCATGTTTTTTCTTTCTTTCTGCAGAATTCCTTTTCATATTTCTTGAAGGGCAGATTTTCTTATTGGCATAATCTTTTAGTTTCTGTTTATCTGTGAATATTTTGAATTCTCCATCATTATTTAATGCCAACTTTGCTGGATAGAGTATTCTTGCCTGGATTTTTCTTTTTTTCTTTTAGTATCTTGAGTATGTCATATCACTGTCTTGCCTCTATGGTTTCAGATGAGAAATCAACACAATCTTATTGAGCTTCCCTTATACATGATGGTTCTCTTTTCTCTTGCTGTTTTCAATATTTTCTCTTTGTCATGAGCATTGGATAATTTGACAAGTATATGTCTTGGGGTAGGCTTGTTAGGATTTATGCTCTTTGGGGTGTGTTGTGCTTCCTGGACATGTACACTCATCTCCCTCAATAGGTTTGGGAAGTTTTCAGCCATTATTTCCTGCAACACTCCTTCTATCCCCTTTATCCTCTCTTCTCCTTCTGGAATGCCTATAATGCCTATGGTTGTATTTTTGTATTGTCATTCAGATCCCTAACTCCTTATTGGATTTTTTCCTGTCTTTTTATCAATCAATTCTTTTATCTGTTTGATTTCAGATATACTGCCCTCCATATCAGTAATTCTTTCCTCTGCATCTTCAAATTTGCTGTTATTTGCTGAGGGTGTATTTTTGATTTCTTGGATTGTGCCATTCATCAGCATCATATCCATTATCATTTTGGATATGATTGTGATTTTTTTGTATTCTCTGCAAGTTTTTGTTCATATTCTTAATCTCTTCCTTCACTTCATCAAATTGTTCACTTATATATGTTTTGAGAGCTTTAATTACTTCTTCAATGTTCTGCTCCTCTTCCTTTTTAGTTTGTTCATTGGATTGGGCCATGTTTTCCTGATATTGGTTTGGTTTGTAGTTTTTTGTTGCTGTCTGGTCATCTTTTTATCTTGATGGGTTTAATCATTTGCTTAGCTTCTTTGTCTAGTTTAGGGCTTAATTAGTTGTTTCTGTGTGTGTGTGTGGTTAAGGCTTCTCTTTGTTACTTTGTTCTTCTTATTCTATTTTCTTGTTCTTGGCTAAGTTCACTTGAAGGAAGGTATTAGGGCCAGAGAACACAAAAGGAGTAAGAAAAGAAAATGAATAATAGTAGTATTGATAGTAAATATTAACAGAAGAGCCATGTGAGATCTAAGAGAATGGATAGTAGACTCATGTAAGGTATGTAGAGTAATAACAATAAGAAAAGTAGAGTATGTATAATGAGACAGTAAATAGAATATGAGGAGGAATATAGTGTGAATTAAAAGGCCAATGTGTTTAGGAGAGAGGGAAAGAGAAAAGAAAGGACAATAATACAAAGAAAGAATATGTCAGAATGCAGAACAATGGTATCAGAAATAAAGTCAGAAAAATTGGAGGGGAAACAAAGAGAGGTGTAATGTGAAAGAAACAATAAATGATAGAATAAATAATAGCTAGAAAGATGTAGAGAAAAGAGCTTAGTGTTGGTGGCCAAAATCAATACACATGGGAAAGAGGAAATGGAAGATGAGGAAATACAGCAAAAGTGAAGTGCTCACTGCAGCACCTAATGTAAAAAGAATAAAAAAGAAGAGAAAGAAAGAAAAAGAAAAGTCAAAAGGGAGGGGTGAAGCAAGTAAGAAAAAGAAAAATAGAAAAAGAAAGAAAAAAAGGGACTTTGGAAGATAAGGAAAGACAAGAAGACAAACCAACAAAATACTAGACAAAATTTCAAGCAAGAATCCTCTTTGTATTTATATAAAACACTTATGGATCTGATGTTCCCCTGTTCTCCCTCCCTTATTTCCCTCTCTCCCAAGAAGCCAGAAAGCTGCCTGAGAGGTCTGGTAGGAGATTCAAGCGGGCCCTTGTTGAACCAGCTTGGTTCAGAAAACAATGCCTCTTAATTTCCAGAGAGAGAGCACCCACACCTCACCAGGAACCCCATGTATGCTATTGGAAGCTTGGAAAGCACATACTACAGTCCCTCTCCTTTAGGTGTCCTACAAGAAGGCTAGTAGGTTTTTGGTCTCCACCATGTCCCAGACCAATTTTCCTATCCCAGGGTGTTTAGGTGAATTGGGCTTTCTCAGCAGATTCATGAATCCTCTCTTCCTAGGCTTTCCCCAAACCAGCCAGCATGTTCCTACAAGCTCCACCCCCCAAAAAAAAAAAGTGGGGGTAAGACCAGAAAATTGAACCTGAACATAACTTGGCCCTGCTACTGCATCTCCCACTCATGGAGTCAGTCCAAAACCAGAGGGCTAGGGCCAACCTGGACCTCCAGGAGCAGTGGATTCAGAAAGGGGAAGTTCAGATCACTGTAGACTCATGGTATGTATGCCCGTAGAGGGACTTAGGGGACACGGACCTGGGGATCACACATCTGGGGATCACAGGGCCCAGGAATGTTCCCACACAACTAACAATTCTCAGAGAACACCACAGCAGCCAGCCCTAGGGGGAAGGATCCAACCTTCCCACAGCCTCCAACCTCCATACTTACAACCTACAATTCTACCTTTAGCAAGCATTCCCACTGTCACTGTCTCTGCAAATTGATGTCCACACATCTCCTGCCTGCAAGTCCCCAAATAGCCCACTCCAGCAAGACTCCAGCCCCACTTGGCTGCCTCTTTGCTGGAGAGTGTGAAGTGCACTCACTCAGACACCATCTTGCTCCACTTCTAATAGCAGTATTGATAGTAAATGTTAACAGAAAAACCATATAAGGCCTAAGAGAATGAATATTAAATACATGTAAGCTTTGTAGAGGTACAACAATAAGCAGTGGAGCACCTACAGTAAGATGGGAATTTGTTTTGGAGAAGAATATGGTATGATTTAAACTGTCAGTGTGAATAGAAGAGAGGGGAAGAGAAAGGAAAGGACAATAACATAGAAAGTTAATTAGGAGGTGGGACAAGATGGACTCTGAGTGAGCGCACCTCATAATCTCTCCTGCAAAGAAGTGGCTGAGTAAGGTTGGAGTCCTGCTGGACTGTGCTGTTTCAGGGTAGGAGGTCAATTTGGTGGGATGGCAACAGAAGAGATTCTTGCAAGAGGTCGAATTTTGGATCTTTTGCATGGAGGTTGGAGGTCATGGGTGGGACCCTTACCACTGGGGCTGGTGGCCTGGCTGCAGTGATTCCTGAAGGCTTTGTTGTGCTGGAATGTTCCCAAGCCCTGAGTGCATTGTTTTGGGGGCTTGCAGGGTGGGAGGTGTCTGGATGTCGATTTGGTGAGACAGTGACGGAGGAGATTCTTGCGAGAGGTGGAATTTTGGGTTTCTGACATGGAGGTCAGAAGTTGTGGGCAGAACCCCTCCTTCTAGGGCTGGCAGCCTGGCCACTGTGATCCCTGAAGGCTTTGTTGTGCTGCAGTGTTCCCAGCCCCTGTGTTAACTGGATGCATGATTCCCAGATCTGTGTCCCCTAAACCCTGGTGACCTATACTACAGAGACTCACACACCTTGAGTCTGCAATATCATGGAAATCCCATCCCCAAATGCACTGCACCCTCAGGTCCATCTGAGGTCCTTGATTACCCTAGTCCTCGGTGTTGTGTGTGTGTGTGTGTGTGTGTTTGTTCTCTCTCTCTCTTTGAACTTGAAGGAGTGTACCAACTGACTTGGGAAGAATCTGGGAAGTAAGGAGAGGTGAATCTGCTGAGAAAGCCCAATTTACTTAAACATCCTGGGATAGGAAACTTGGTCTGGGAGAAGGTGGAGTCAGAAAATCAATTAGACATCTCCTACAACTGTAGAAGCTGCTATCAAAGCTTCCAATAGTATATTTAGGGTTTCTAGTGAGGTGTAGGTGAATTCGTGCTGGAAATAAAAAGTCATAGACTTCTGTGTTGCATTGATTCAACAAGGACCTACTTCAATCTCCTACCGGACCACTAAGGCAGCTTTTCTGCTGCCCTGGAAGAGTGAGTAGTGAAGAAAGAAGGAAGGGGGAAGGTCAGATCCCTAAGCATATTATTTAATTGCAAAGAGGATGCCTAGCGTGAAACGTTGGTTTTTTTTGTTTTGTTTTTTTGTTTTGTTTTTTGTTTTTTTTTTTGTCATGGTTGCTAATATTGCATGGTTTCCTGGTCTTTTTTCCCATTTTATACCCCAAGGTCCTTTATCATTTGTTTAGTTTCTTTTTCTTTTTCTTTTTCTTGCTTGTTTCCACCTGTTTTCTTTGACCCCCATTTTTCTCTTCTCTTTTTTTCTTTCTCTCTTTTTATTCTTATTTTATTTTATTTTCTTTACATAATAGGTGCTGCAGGGAGTGCTTCACACTTGCTGTGTTTCCTCATCCTCTATTTCCTCTTCTCTGTGTGTTTTTATTTTGGCCACCTACACTATCCACTTCCCCCCATATCTTTCTATCCTTCATCGTCTACTGTTTCTCTTACATTCCACCTTCCTTTCTTTGGCCCCTAAGTTGTCTGACTTTTTATTTCTAATACCTTTGTTCTATTATCCAATCTTGATATTATTGTCTTTCTATTCTCTTTCCATCTCTCATGAAAACACTGGTCTTTTAATTCATACTTTATTGCTCCCCATATTCAGTTGACTGTCTCATTATAGGTACTCTATTTACTGCTATAACTCTACACAATTTACATGAAACTAATGTCTATTCTCTTAGATCTCACATTGTTATACTGTTAACATTTATTACCAATAGTACTTTATACATTTTCTTCTCTTACTTATTTTGCTTTCCCAGGCCCTAGTATTTTTCCTTCAAAATGAACTTAGCCAACAACAAGAAAATAGAGTAAGAAAAACAAAGTGACAAAGAGAACACATAACACTTATGCACGAACAGCAACTAATTAATCCCCAAAAGTAGACAAAGAAGCTAAGGAACTGATTACACTTATCAAGATAAAATGATGGCCAGACAGCAACAAAAACTACAAAACAAACCAATAATCAGGAAACCATGGCCAAATCCAATGAGCAAACTAAAAACCAGGAAGGGGAGCAGAACATCAGACATGTAATTAAAGATCTCAAAACATCTATTAGAGATCAACTTAAGGAAATAAAAGGAAGAGATTAAAAATATGAAGAAACACTTGGAGCAGAAATTGCAGACATATGTAAAAAGATAACAGATATTATGCTGAGGAACACCACAGTTAAAGAAATCAAAAACACACTCTCAGCATATACCAGCAGATTAGAAGAGGCAGAGGAGAGAATTAGTGATGTGGAAGACAGTATATCAGAAATCAAACAGATAGTAGAACTGATCAAAAAAAAAAGAAAGAAAAATTCTAAGCGGGACTTGGGGACCTGAATGACAATGTAAAATGTACAAACATACAAATTACAGGTATTCCAGAAGGAGAAGAGAAGGGAAAGGGGATGGAAGAGGTGTTGGAGGAAATAATGGCTGAAACTTCCCAAATCTACTGAGAGAGATGGATGTACATGTCCAGGAAGCACAACACACTAAAACATCCTAAATACCAACAGGCCAACCCGAAGACATATACTTGTCAAATTATCCAATGCTCAAGACAAAGAGAAGATTCTAAAAGCAGCAAGAGAAAAGAAAACCATCACATACAAGGGAAGATCCATAAGATTAAGTGCTGATTTCTCATCTGAAACCATGGAGGCAAGAAGGCAGTGGTATGATATAGTCAAGTTACTAAAAGAAAAAATTTCCAACCAAGAATACTCTACCCAGCTAAACTAGCATTCAAAAATGATGGAGAGTTCAAAATATTCACAGATTAACAAAAAATGAAAGAGTATGCCAACAAGAAACCTGCCCTTCAAGAAATACTAAAGAGAGCTGTGCAGGAAGAAAGAAAAAAAAAAGAAGAGGCAGAGTTGGAGGAGAGTGCAAGAGCAACAAATCAACAAAAAGAGAAGAAAAAATATGACAAACACAAATCCAATCAAAATACAGCTAACATAAATAATTCCTTAAAAGTAATAACAATGAATGTCAATGGATTAAACTCACCTATCAAAAGATTCAGACTGGGAGATAGGATAAGGAAATGTGATGCATCTATATGCTGTCTACAAGATACATATCTTAGACACAGGGATTCAAGGAGGTTGAAAAATGAATGGCTGGAAAACAATCTTACAAGCAAAAAATAACCAAAACAGGGCAGGAATAGCTATATTAATATCATACAAAGTAGACTTTAAATGAAAAACAATAGTGAGAGACAAAGATGGATACTACATATTAGTGAAAGGGATAATCTATCAGGAAGAATGAGTACTCTTAAATATTTATGCTCTAACAAAGGTAACTCCAAATACATGAGGCAAAAAGTGGAAAAACTGAGTGAAAGAATAGATGCCTCTACAACTACAATGGAGAACTTTAATAAACCACTATCAACTTGGTACAGAACATCTCAAAAGAGAGTCAATAAAGAAACAAAAACTTTGAACAGCATATTAGAAGAGCTGAACCTAATAGACATATACAGATCATTATACCCGAATACAGCAGGATATACATTTTTCTCAAGTGCACATGGATCATTTTCCAAGATAGACCATATTCTAGGCCACAAACAAAGGCTCTTTGAATTGAGAAAAATCAAAATCCTACAAAATAATATCTCTGACCAAAGTGGAGTAAAGCTGGAAATCTGCAAGGGCCAGAGGCCCAGATTTCACACCAAGATATGGACATTAAGCAGCACAATTGTAGAAAAAAAAAATGGGTCAAAAAGGAAATCTCAAAAGAAATTAATAAATACCTTGAAACTAATGAAAATGATAACACAATATACCAAAACTTATGGGATGCAGCAAAAGCAGTACACAGAGGGAAATTTATAGCCATAAAGTCATACATCAAAAAGGAAGAAAGAGCAAAAATTGAAGAACTAACTGCACATTTGGAGGAATTACTAAAAAAAACAACAAAGTAACCCCACAGGAAGAAGAAAGAATGAAATAACGAGAGGAATTAAATGAAATAGAAAATGAGAAAGCACTTGAAGAGATAAACAAAACCAAGAGCTGGTTTTTTGAGATCAGTAAGACTGACAAACTCTTAGCTAGATTAAAAGTAAAAAAGGGAGAAGATGCAAATACACAAAATAAGTCATGAGAAAGGAGATATCACCACTGACCCCACAGAAATAAGGACTATCATAAGGGGATACTTTGAAAAACTATATTCCAACAAAAATGGCAATTCAGAGGAAATGGACAAATTCCTAGAAACACATAAGCAGTGTATATTGATGAAAGAAGAAATTGATGATCTCAACAAGCCAATCAAAAGTAAAGAGATAGAATCAGTGAATAAAAACCTTGCAACTAAGAAGAGCCCAGCACCAGATAGCTTCACAGCTGAATTCTACAAAACATTCTGGAAAGAACTAGCACCAATCCTGCTGAAACTCTTCCAAAAAATCAAAACAGAATAAACATTAACTAACTCATTCTATCATGCCAACATTACCCTGGTACCAAAGCCAAACAAAGACACCACAAGAAAGGAAAATTACAGACCAATTTCTATAATGAACTTAGATGCAAAAATCCTCAACAAAATACTTGCTAACTGTGTTCAACAACACATCAAACAAATTATACACCATGACCAAGTGGGATTCATTCCAGGTATGCAAGGATGGTTCAACATAAGAAAATCAATCAATGTAATACACCATATAAACAGATTGAAGGAAAAAAATCACATGGTTATATCTATAGATGCAGAAAAAGCATTTGACAAAATAAGCACCATTTCTTGATAAAAATATTGCAAAAGATTGGAGTACAAGAAATTTTTTAAGCATGATAAAAAGTATATATGAAAAACTCATAGTGAACATCATTTACAATGTGAAATCCTACAAACCTTCCCTCTAAGATCAGGGAAAAGACAAGGATGCCCACTCTCATGCCTTCTATTTAACATTGACTTAGAGGTACTTGCTTGAGAACTGAGGCAGGAAACAGATATAAAAGACATTCAAATTGGAAAGGAAAAAGTCAAAATTTCATTATTTGCAGATGACATGATCCTATACATAGAAACCTTGAGAGGTCTACAACAAAACTTCTAGAACTCATAAATGAGTTTAGTAAAGTCACAGGTTATAAGATCAATGTGCAAAAATCAGTAGCATTTCTGTACACCAATAATGAGCAAGCTCAGGAGGAAATTGAGAAACAAATACCATTTACAATAGTAAATTAAAAAATCAAATACCTAGGAATAAATTGAACTAAAGATGTAAAAAACTTATACACTGAGAACTACACAAGGCTGTTCAAGGAAATCAAAGAAGACATAAATAAATGGAAGAATATTCCCTGTTCATGGATAGGAAGACTAAATATTAAGATCTATCCTACCAAAACTGACCTACATTCAATGCAATCCCAATAAAAATCAATACAGCCTTCTTTAAGGAACTAGAAAAACTAACTATGAAATTTATTTGGAAAGGAAAGAGGCCCTGAATAGCCAAAGACATATTGAAAAAAAAAAAAAGAAATTGGAGGAATCACACTACCTGACTTCAAAACATACTACAAAGCTACAGTAGTGAGCCATGGTATTGGCTCGAGGAGAAACACACTGACCAATGAAACTGAATGAAAAGTTCTGATATAGATCCTCATATATACAGTCATGTAATATTTGATAAAGTCACCAACCCCTCTCAACTGGGAGAGAATGGCCTCTTCAACAATTGGTGCCTGGAGAACGGGATATCCATATGGAAAAGAATTAAAGAGGGTTACCATTACACAAAAATCAACTCAAGATGGATCAAAGACCTAAATATAAGAGCCAAGACCATAAAGACTTTGGAAAGCAGTGTAGGGAAGCATATATAGGACCTTTAAATAGGAAATGGCTTCATGAACTTCACACAAAAAGCACAAGCAGCAAAAGAACAAATAGATAAATGGGATCTCCTCAAAATTAAAGTCTTCTGCACCTCAAAGGAGTTTGTCAAGAAAGTGAAAAGAGAGCGTACACAATGCGAGAAAATATTTGGTAACCATATATCAGATAGGAGACTTATAATCTGCATATATAAAGAACTCCTATATTTTCAAAATAAAAAGTAAACAACCCATTTAAAAAATGGGAAAAAGATTTGAGCAGAAACTTCTCCAAAGAAGAAATATAAATGGCTAAAAATCACATGAAAAAAAATCCCTAGCTATCCCAAAATCCGTAGCTATCAGGGAAATGCAAATCAAAACTACAATGAGATATCATCTTATTCCCATAAGATTGGCAGCCATGAAAAAAATAGAAGACTACAAATGCTGGAGAGGATGTGGAGGAATGGGAACACTCTTCCACTGCTGGTGGGAATGAAGAAGGATCCAACCATTCTGGAGGATAGTTTGGTGGTTTCTCAAAAAACTAACCATAGATTTGCCATATGACCCAGCAATTCCACTACTGGGTATATACCCAATAGAACTGAAAACAAGGACACAAACCAATATATGCACACCAATATCATAGCAGCATTGTTCACTATCGTCAAAAGTTGGAATCAACCCAAATGCCCATCAACAGATGAATGGATAAATAAAATGTGGTATATACATACAATGAAATACTACTTGGCTTTAAGAACAAATACACTACAAGCATATGTGATAACATGGATGAATCTTGAGAACCTTATGTTGAGCAAACCAACCCAGGCATTGAAGGACAAATACTACATGACCTCAATGATATGAAGTAAGTAAACCAAGCTGCCTCAGATAGCTAGAGACTAGATGAGAGGCTTACAGGAAATTGGGGGGTAGAGGAAGGATGTAAGCTGACACCTACATAGGTGAAATCTATGATAAACTGTAGGTAAGGATTTGTAAAAGGAAGCAATAAAATGGCATAGGGTTACCTTTGGGTGGGGCTTTGCATGCTTGAGGGGGGCTAGGAATGGGAGGATGGGTAATATTGCCCAGTAGATTGGGGGGAGGGTGGGGCAACATATGAACATAGGAGATTGTCAGGTATTTGGTTGAGAGTATAATGCTGAGGAAACCTTTTCAAAAATATAAGGAGGACAGTTACCTGTTTAAGATGCTTAAAGGGGATAGTCTGATGCAGGTCAGGCTCCTAGGGAATATGTGAATGCTCATTTTGCAATACTGTGTTTTATCATTGGATAGAGAGTCATATAATGAGAGTGAAGGTATACCTACATCCTGGGGAGGACTGATGCCATCAAATAGAGGGAACTGTATCTCTAAATGAAATGGTGGCTCCCAGTGCATTAGGACAGTGAGCATGCCAAGCCCTCAACATTGTTGCAATTATCTCTGAACATGGCACTTCAAGCAATGAATATTGGCTGTCACTGTGGGCCCTAAAAGGAGGGGGAAAGAGGTATTGAATAGATGGAACAAATGTAACTGTGTGGGCAATAGAAGTGTTTCACAAGAGTAGACAAGGTTGGATATAAGACATGTAAAATTACACCAAAAATATAAAGAGACTGATAGGCTAAAATGTAAATCATAATGTAAAACATAAGATAACTAAAAATGAAGAAAATTTTATAGTCTAAAATATAAACCACAAAGTAAACCCAAACGTTACCATGTTTGAAAGCTTTGTCTGAATATCTGTACATCAGTTTCATTAAATATAATATGAATATGTAGAAAGATTATTGCGGTGGAAGGGAAAAGGTTTTATGTTGGATATGTGGGAGTACTATATATTGTATATATGAATTACTGTGATCTAAATCTCTTGTGAAGATAAGCTTAATAATTAGAAAAAAGAAAAGAAAAAGATAGGACCTAGACACTCAGGAAAAGACATAAATAGTTGCCTTGCCAATTTGCATACAGGGAAACACTTATTGCAGTGATGGAAGGCAAAACATCAGAAACAAAGCTTTCGCATTTTTAATTTTCTTTTTAATTTTTTATTCATTTTTTAAAAAATATTACATTCAAAAAATATGAGGTCCCATTCAACCCCACCAACCCCACCCCACCACTCCCCCCACAGCAACAATCTCTCCCATCATCATGACACATCCATTGAATTTGGATTGCATATCTCTGGGCATTGCTGCACCTCATGGTCCACATCATAGCCCATACTCTCCCACTTTCCATCCAGTGGGCCCTGGGAGGATCTACAATGTCCGGTAATTGTCCCTGAAGCACCACCCAAGACAACTCCAAGTCCTGAAAACGCTTCCACATCTCATCTCTTCCTCCCATTCCCTGAACCCAGCAGCCACCATGGCCACTTTTCCTGCACCAATGGCACATTTTCTCTGTGGACCTTGGATTGGTTGTGTCCATTGCATATCTATGTCAAGAGGAGGGTTAGATTCCACAGGGATACTGGATGCAATCCTCCTGCTTTCAGTTGTAGGCACTCTAGGCTCCATGGTGTGGTAGTTGACATTCTTCAACTCCATGTTAGCTGAGTGGGGTGAGTCCAACAAACCAGAGTGTAGGAGTTGAAATCTGTTGAGGCTCAGGGCCTGGCTATCATATTGTCAGTCCAGAGATTGAAATCCCCTAGATATATCTTAAACCCCAGCACCAACTACAATTCCAGGAAAGTAGCATGAAAGTCTAGTGAAAAGAGATCCCATCTGTGTCCAGCTCCATCATGCAGACACACCAGCTCCAAAGAAGGGCCAACTGACATGGCAATGAACCCCATCTGCCAAGACCATAGAACCTGTGGGTCTCTTTAGGCCTCAAAAGAACCAATACCTGGGGTTGTATCTACTTTATCTGTCTCTGAGACTCTGCTCAGGTATGCATAAGGGCAATCCTTCTGACAACCTCCAGACTCTTTTTTAGAGACTCATAGCCATATAAACTCATTTCTCCTTTCCATTTTCCCCTTACATTAGGTCAAACAGTATTTTAAACTCCTGTTATTATATGTAGACAGGGATATTCTGCTGGTCTGCATTGAACCTTTAATTCAAGGTCATTTTCTAGTTGAACCATCAGCTGGTACTTGGTAGTGATCCCTCGGTGCCAGGGAGGCTCATCCCCAGGTGTCATGTCCCATGCTGGGAGGAATGCATTGCATTTACATGCTGAGTTTGGCTTTGAGACTGGCCACATTTGAGTAACATGAAGGCTGCCAGAAGGAAACTCCTAGGCACAGTGCTGCTCTAGGCCTTGTTCTTATTTCAGGTGTATAGGCTCACAAGCATAGTCATTAGTATCAGGGTCTCCCTGTTGGACCCTCATTCCTTCCTGGTCCTTACCATTGCACCTGGGGGACTGCTGCTGCTCCCCTAGGGACCACGACAGAGCACCCCTGGCCAGGAACCCAGTACCCCCCTAGCTGTTGTTTTTAATTGTTGCCACTATGAGTATATCCAAACATTACCATGCACCCTGGACATATGCCCTGTATAACTGCCTGTCAACCATATATCACTTGTCAATAACATCCTATACCAGTATTCCTCCACTGCCATTGTTGAACCTCTCTGTGATCCAAAACTTCCTGAAAAGTGAAGCCCAATATAGTGTCAGGATCCCTTACTAGTAAAATGGAATATAGCGATGGGTTTAAAGATTAGATATAGAATACTTATTGACTTGGAAAAATTCTACATCCTATCTTTTTCTTTTCTTTTTTCCTAATTATTGAGCTTCTTTTCACAAGAGCCCTAGATCACAGTATTTCATATATATAATCTACAGTCCTCCCACTCATCCACCATAAAACCTTTTCCCTTCCACAGCAATATTCTTATAACTTATTCATATCATATTTACTTAAACTGATGTACAGATTCTGAGACAATAGCTTTCAAACCAGGTGACATCTGTGCTTACATTGTGGTCCATCTTTTAGGATATACAGTTTTCTAAATTTTTAGTTATCTTATGTTTTACATTATGGTTTACATTATTAGTCTGTTGTCCCCTATATGTTTTTGGTGTAATATTACAAGTTTTATATCCATCCTTGTGTACTCTCACAAAACTCCTCTCTTACCCCCACATTTACCTTGGTTCCATTCATTCAACATCCATTTTCCCCTCCCCTTGGGTCCCACAGCAACAGCCAATCTCCATTTCCCAAGGAGCCACGTCCAGAGATACTTGCAACAGTGTTCAGAGCCTGACTTGCTCAACTGCCCGAATGCCCTGGGAGCCATCCTTTCTCTTGAGAGATACATTTCCCTCTTTTTTGATGGCATTGGTCCTCCCCAGGATGTGGGCCCACCGCCAATCTCACTACTTGGGTCTCTACCCAATGGTACAACCCACCCTGGCAAAATGAGCATTCAGACATTCTCCAGGAGTCTGTCCCATGTCATTCAATCCCCTCTGAGCATCCTAAAAAAGAAACCCTCTTAATTATATTTTGATACGGTTTTCTCAGCAGTTTATTCTCAACCAACACCTGACACTCTCCTATGTTCGTATGTTGCCCTTCCCTCCCCCCAATTTTTTGGGCACTATTACCCATCTGCCCATCCCCAGACCCCCTGAAACCCGCAAAACCCCACCCAAAGGCAACCCCTTGCCCCCATTTTATCTTTGTGCTCATACTTACCGCCAGCACATCATAGATTCCACCCCTACTGATGTCGGCTCACATCCTTCCTCCACCCCCTGATTTCCTGTAAGCCTATCTTCCAGTCTCTAGCTCTCTGAGGCAGCTTTTTTATTTCATATCATTGAGGTCATGTAGTATTTGTCCTTCAATGCCTGGGTTGCTTCACTGAGCATAAGGTTCTCAAGATTCATCCATGTTATCACATGTGTTTGTACTGTATTTGTTCTTAAAGCCAAGTAGTATTCCATTATATGTATATACCACATTTTATTTATCCATTCATCTGTTGATGGGCATTTGGGTTGATTCCAACTTTTGGCGATAGTGAACAATGCTGCTATGAACATTGGTGTGCATATATCAGTTTGTGTCCTTGTTTCCAGTTCTGCTGGATACATATCCAGCAGTGGTATTGCTGGGTCATATGGCAAATCTATGGTTAGTTTTTTGAGAAACCACCAACCTGTCCTCCAGAATGGTTGGATCCTTTTGCATTCCCACCAGCAGTGGATGAGTGTTCCCCTTTCTTCACTTTCTCTCCAGCATTTGTATTCATCTGTTTTTTTTCATAGCTGCCAATCTTATGGGAGTAAGATGGTATCTCATTGTAGTTTTTTTTTAATATTTATTTATTATTATTATTTTTAATTACATTAAAAAAATATATGAGGTCCTATTCAACCCCACCACCCCCGCCCCCCACTCCCCCCACAGCAACACTCTCTCCCATCATCGTGATACATCCATTGCACCTGGTAAGTTCATCTCTGAGCATCACTGCACCCCATAGTCAATGGTCCACATCATAGCCCAGACTCTCTCACGTTCCATCCAGTGGGCCCTGGGGGGATCTACAGTGTCCCGTAATTGTCCGTGAAGCACTATCCAGGACAACTCCACGTCCTGAAAACACCTCCACATCTCATCTCTTCCTCCCGTTCCCCACACCCAGCAGCACCCATGGCTACCGTTCCCACACATTTGCATTTCCCTGATAGCTAGAGATTTGGAGCCTTTTTTCATGTGCTTTTTAGCTATTTGTATTTCTTCTTTGGAGAAGTGTCTGTTTAAATCTTTTTCCCATTTTTTAAATGGGTTGTTTATCTTTTTATTTTCAAGATATAGGAGTTCTTTATATATGCAAGTTATAAGTTTCTTATCAGATATATGGTTGCCAAATATTTATTCCCATTGTTTGGGTTCCCTTTTTACTTTCTTGATAAACTTCTTTGAGGTGCAGAAGGCTTTAATTTTGAGGAAGTCCCATTTATCTATTAGTTCTTTTGCTGCTCGTGCTTTTGGTGTGATATTCATGAAGCCACTTCCTATTACAAGGTCCTGTAGATATTTCCCTACACTACTTTCTAAGGTCTTTATGGTCTTGGCTCTTATATTTAGGTCTTTGATCCATCTTGAGTTGATCTTTGTATAAGGTGTGAGATGGTAACCCTCTTTCATTCTTCTATAGATGGATATCCAGTTCTCCAGGCTCCATTTGTTGAATAGGCCACTCTCTCCCAGTTGAGAGGGTTTGGTGGCTTTATCAAATACTATATGGCTATGTAAATGAGGTTCTATATCAGAACTTTCATTTCAATTCCATTGGTCTGTGTGTCTGTCCTTATGCCAATACCATGCTGTTTTCACTACTGTAGCTTTGTGGTATGTTTTGAAGTCAGGTAGTGTGATTCCTCCAATTTCATTTTTCTTTTTCAATATGTCTTTGGCTATTCGGGGCTTCTTTCCTTTCCAAAAAAATTTCATAGTTAGTTTTTCTAGTTCCTTAAATAAGGCTGTGTTGATTTTTATTGGGATTGCATTGAATGTGTAGATGAGTTTTGTTAGGATAGACATCTAATAATATTTAGTCTTCCTATCCATGAACAAGGAATATTCTTCCATTTATTTAGGTCTTCTTTGATTTCCTTGAACAGTCTTTTATAGTTCTCAGTGTATAAGTTTTTTTTACATCTTTATTTAAATTTATTCCTAAATATTTAATTTTTTATGTACTATTGTAAACGGTATTTGTTTTGATTTCCTCCTGATCTCACTCATTATTGGTGTACAGAAATGCTACTGATTTTTGTGCATTGATCTTATAACCTGTGGCTCTACTAAACTCATTTATGAGTTTTAGAAGCTTTGTTGTAGACCTCTCAGGGTTTTCTATGTATAGGATCATGTCATCTGCAAATAATGAAATTTTGACTTCTTCCTTTCTAATTTGATGCCTTTTAGATCTGGTTCTTGCCTCAGTGCTCGAGCAAGTACTTCTAAGATAATGTTAAATAGAAGGGGAGACAATGGGCATCCTTGTCTTGTTCCTGACTTTAGAGGGAAGTATTTTAGGATTTCTCCATTGTAAACAATGTTGGCCATAGGTTTTTCATATATACACTTTATCATGTTCCTTGTATTCCAATCCAATACAAAGTTACCTTGTTTTCCAATCTTTTGGAGTGTTTTTATCAGGAAAGTGACCTGTATTTTGTCAAATGCTTTTTCTGCATCTATATATAAAATCATGTGATTTTTTTCCCTTCAATCTGTTTATATGGTGTATTACATTGACTGATTTTCTTATGTTGACCATCCTTGCATACCTGGAATGAATCCAACTTGGTCGTGGTGTATAAGTCATTTAATGTGTTGTTGAATATGATTAGCAAGTATTTTGTTAAGTATTTTTCCATCTAGGTTCATTAGAGAAATTGGTCTGTAATTTTCCTTTCTTGTGGTGTCTTTGTTTGGCTTTGGTACTAGAGTAATGCTGCATCATAGAAGGAGCTATGCAACTTTCCTTCTGTTTCGTTTTTTTTGGAAGAGTTTCAGCAGGATTGGTGTTAGTTCTTTCTGGAATGTTTTGTAGAATTCAGCTGTGAAGCCATCTGGCCCTGGGCTCTTCTTAGTTGGGAGGTTTTTAATGACTGATTCTATCTCTTTAATTGTGATTGGTTTGTTGAGATCATCAATTTCTTCTTTCGTCAATATGGGCTGCTTATGTGTTTCTAGGAATTTGTCCATTTCCTCTGAAATGTCATTTTTATTGGAATATAGTTTTTCAAAGTATCCTCTTATGATAGTCTTTTTTTCTGTGGGGTCAGTGTTGTTATCTCCTTTCTCATTTCTTATTTTGTGTATTTGCATCTTCTCTCTTTTTTTCTTTTTCAGTCTCCCTAACAGTTTGTCAATTTTGTTGATCTTCTCAAAAAACCAGCTCTTGTTCTTGTTTATCTTTTGAAGTGCTTTCTTATTTTCTATTTCACTTAGCTC